>NW_022103918.1:7368502-7370524 GCF_000313985.2 Echinops telfairi | reverse complement strand
GCCTTTCCTCCATGTAAGACATAGTATTCTACACATAGTACTGCAAGGCTTCAAAAAATTCATGGAAAGGTTTCATAATTTTGAAATTTAATTTTCCATGAACCCTTTGAAGCCCCTTTATAAGGGCTTTAAAGAATGCAAACTTTCTGCCACCAAGGCCATGCACATTCATGGTCACCCTGCACGACAGTGTTGAACTGCCCCTGTGGTTTACCAAGGCTGTAACTGCGTATGGGAGTAGAAAGCCTCATTTTTCTTTTAGGGGCTGGCTGCTGGTTTCCAGCTACTGACATGAGGATCTGCAGACTAATGTATAACCCACACACCTAGGCCTCCTAATCATGCTTTAAACAAACAAACAACAAACAAGCAAGCAAAACAAAAAACACCACACTGCCAATACATCCATTCTGATTCACAGCAACCCTATAGACAGGATGCAATGGCCCCTGTGGGTTTCCAAGACTTTATGAAAGTAGAAAGCCTCCTCTTTCTCCCTCAGTGGCCAGTGGTTTTGAACTGACCTGTCAGGTAGCAGCCCAGTGCATAGCCACTATGCAACCAGGACTCTTTATGCATGCTTCATCATGCTTAAAACCCTGTCCTACCTAAATCAAATGAAACTCTGATAAGATTAAAGTGATACCTTTAAGTATTAATAAAATAGTGGTTTTTGTGTTCAAATCCAGCATTCCTGAAATTCCCTTCGAAATGCTGAAAGACTTTAGATATATTAGATATATTACTTAAGCAATCTGAGAAGGGATCACATATCTAGAATGTACATATAAAGTCTTCTTTTTTTAAGTGGTATTTTATAGATAGTATTTGTGGATAGGTATTTTGTTGCTTACTTTATCTACCTGGAATTTCAAAGAATAATCTTCTTGCTGCTATTGTTTGATATGTGTGTGTTTTGCTTTTTACCTTGTGAATTTTTACTTGAGTGGAGGAAATCAAATAAGACAAAGTAAAACTACATTTAGAATAACTATCCTATTGGTTACAAGATCCAAGAAAACTATGATGCTTATGTAATAGTAATTCAAGCAAGAATGTTTTGATTTCTATGTTTAAGAAACACTTTGGACTCTCAAATATAATCCAGTTTTGTTGAGGAATCATTATTTTTGTGTTTGTAGAATTCTGAAGCTTTCTAACCACATGCAATATTCAGAATAGTTTTCATATCTGCTCTGCTTACAGTCATCACAAGCAATGTTGAATTTTGGGGAGATTTGTTTTTCTGTTTATATTGACAGAGTGTCCAATGCAAGCCTGATGATACATGATATTTGGTGACTTAAACCAGCTATAGTGTAACCAACTTTAAAAAAATACAGCACTACTTTACTTTGAAGGGACATATGTGAAATGCTGTTCGGCATGTTTTAGCTATCAAAATATTTTTGATGGCAGTACACAGAAACCACAGAACTATGTGGTTCCTTAAGTGTGTTCATCTGTACCTCTTATTGAATTAGCATCACAAAGCATTTATCAGACATTACTCTTACATTTGACACCTACCTAGCTGCATAGAGCCACAATGATCAATGTATGGCCCCCCCTCCTAAGGGGATGAATAGCACATAAGTGGGTGAAATGAGACAGCGGTGAGTATAAGACAGTGGTCAATAAAAAAAAAAAAGAATACTTTATAAATTATCAAAGGGACATGGTGGAGTGGAGGTGGGGGTGGGGAATGAGGAGCTGATGCCAGGGGCTCAAGTAGAAAGAACATATTTTGAAAAAGAGGATAACATATGTACAGATGTGTTTGACACAATGGATATCTGTATGGATTGTGATAAGAGCTCTAAGAGCCCCTAATTTAAAAAAAGGTTCTGTTTTATTCCTCCTTCTCTAACCCTTCTGAATTTTGTCCCTGGGTAAATGCCACTCTAGATCTCAAGACTGCTGGATTATTCTTAGGTACCTCACTGGTGTGATTGTTTTCTTTATGCATCGATTGTTTGGTGAAAATGGACGCATAACAGTGAGTTTATTTTCACCCCTAAG
>NW_022103918.1:7363946-7368402 GCF_000313985.2 Echinops telfairi | reverse complement strand
GTTACAAGATCCAAGAAAACTATGATGCTTATGTAATAGTAATTCAAGCAAGAATGTTTTGATTTCTATGTTTAAGAAACACTTTGGACTCTCAAATATAATCCAGTTTTGTTGAGGAATCATTATTTTTGTGTTTGTAGAATTCTGAAGCTTTCTAACCACATGCAATATTCAGAATAGTTTTCATATCTGCTCTGCTTACAGTCATCACAAGCAATGTTGAATTTTGGGGAGATTTGTTTTTCTGTTTATATTGACAGAGTGTCCAATGCAAGCCTGATGATACATGATATTTGGTGACTTAAACCAGCTATAGTGTAACCAACTTTAAAAAAATACAGCACTACTTTACTTTGAAGGGACATATGTGAAATGCTGTTCGGCATGTTTTAGCTATCAAAATATTTTTGATGGCAGTACACAGAAACCACAGAACTATGTGGTTCCTTAAGTGTGTTCATCTGTACCTCTTATTGAATTAGCATCACAAAGCATTTATCAGACATTACTCTTACATTTGACACCTACCTAGCTGCATAGAGCCATTCAAATTCTGGTTTATAATGTGTGCAGAGGGATCGCTGTCAGACAAAAATGGAGATGTAGAATTTGGAGTGAAATTAAGAATGTAGACCATAAATTCTGTTGGGATAATCCTAATTTAATCGGATTAGTATATATGGCAGCACAGTGGTTACATGCTCGGCTGCTAAGCTAACAGTTGGTGGCTCAAACCAAGACATAGCTGTCTGTTTCTGAAAACACTGTAGGGCATTTCTGCTCTGTTCTGTAGGATAGCTATGAATCAGAATAGATTTTATGGCAATGGGGTAAAATGTCAATTTATCAATACAATTGATAATGGACAAAAATTCATCTTAGCTGTTACATTTTTTAACCTAAAAAAATCCATTCACTTACTTTTGTTTTTCAAGGACCTAAATTAACCTGCTCCAGGTGCCAACTCAATAGAAGCCCAGGTAGGGGATGCTGTGCGCAACACTGGGGAGGAGCGCATCCTTCATGTTAAACTCTGATTGGCAGCACAGAAATAAACTATCTCGTTACACAATAGGCTTTCATGTGGCATACACACTGAGGGCTGCCGAGGGAACCATGTTCCACCGTCCAGTTTTTCTTTGACCTCTTCACAGCCAGGTAAACATTGGTTATTGTGAGGCAAATTATTTTTACATTTCGTCTCAAAATATCCAAGGAGAAGAGGTAATTTTCGTCATTTAAAACTCAGCCTTGATTCTGTCAGGCAAAGTAATTCTGGAAGCAAAACAAATCCACATGGTCTAATTAGGTCATTAAAAAGCACAAATGCGTCATGGAAGCTTTTCTCCTTGCCTCCGACATCAAGGAAGACAATGAAAACAGTCTGGTAATATAGAAAGGTTTAGAATTTGTTTCTTTTCAAAAATAATGGACCCTTTCATCTTTCTATTTCCCTAAGACTCAGACAGTTAATTTAGAGACAAAATCTCTAATTAGTTCAGGGTTTTCTCTGATTATATTTCAAAATATTTAACCAAAAACAGGAAGACAGAGAAAACAAGAGAATGTGTAGAGAAATTACCAAAGGAAGTGAATAAAATCAAGAGTGTGGGTTGCTGATCAAAATGTATTCTGCAGAGACAAGATGAATATAAAATTGACATTCACATAAACACAACCAATCTGGGATGACAGAAAGCTCTTAGGAAGAATATACTGAAATCTGCCTTTGGGGGTTGAAATCCAGACTTTAATTACAGCTAACCGAAATACAAACAAATAGCATAATTGTTTTGTCTGGTCCTCTCTTTACTTCTCATTATTTCTGAAGGTTTAGAAAAGCCCAGGCCCATCTAAGCATTGAGAAACAAAAGGAATCAAGGAATGAAATTCTTACCTGAGATCCTCTTGGCCCTCGCTTATGATCCCAATCCGAATGTCCCATGAGCTGTAGAGAAAGTAATCACAGTAAATTAAACATAGAACTATAATTTTATTCTTTCTTTTAAAGAATAATAAGGCTTTTGAAATGTAGTTTTAATAGTAATGCCTTGAGTAATCACCATGAGCAAATTAACTACCTGAAGTAATAAGTGCATTTGATAGGCAGTTTTATTGTTCATTCTCAGGAACATTCTACACAGAAGCAAACGTGTACAGGCTTATTTGTCTATTATCTTGGTCCCTTTAAGGAACCCAAGTGGTGCTGTGAGTTAGATGTTGAGTTGCTAGCTTGGTGGTTTGAACCCATCAGCCACTCGATGGGAAAAAGATAAGGCTGCCTGTTTCCATAAAGATGTACAGTCTTGGAAGCCCTATTTAAGGTCACTCTTAATTCTGACTGGATGGCAATGAGTTGGATTAGATGCTAGTCTCTAGTCTTTATATTGACACAGCGGCTGCAACAATGGCCTCAAACACAGGAACGGTTGTGAGGATAGTGCAGAACTGGGTGATATTTCATTCTGTTGTACACAGAGAGAGGGTAGTTGTAAATTGTAGTGGACTTGATGGCCCCTACCAATAACAACCAAGCCTCTAGTTTACAAGGCAAATCAATGAAAGTAATCCTCTTGTGCAATTTAATCTACTGCCCTGGCAATAGCCAGAAGGCAAAAATATTTTAAAATTTTCAAATTACATGGAGATAAAATCACAAAAATATGAGTTCTAATGATTGAAATTAATATGAAATATGTCGCCAATCTAAAAAGATGTATATTTGCAAAAAAATAAAAACTCTGTTCCTGAAGTCTATTTATTGAAAAAAGACACTTAAATCAGGAGGATTTTAAGAAACTATAAGATTTAAGATAAGAGAAATAAGATTTCATTCATCTATTGATACACTTACTACTCAGTAATACCAAATGAATAACAGAACGTGAAGCACATGAATACCAACTGAAGCACTCTAATTAATAAGCTAGCACACTTTCACAGTATATTATTATCCAACATATTATATAAATCATTAGGTTTTATATATACATGAGTGACTCCTTAGTAGACATTATAAAATAAAATGTTCATAATAAAACAAATAAATAGATTACATAACTATACCGAATTATCTATGAACATGTGCTTGGCATATAGAGAGTATGGTTGACTCTTACTGGTGGGCATACAATGCTTCAGATTTCACTCAATTGCTGCATAACGTTATTAGCATTTACAGGAAATTGAAAACATAAGAATTTAAAATTTTCTGGAAAGAATCATCTTATGAGAATCTGCTGGACATGTTAAAAACCCAGTGTTACCAAGTTGATTCTGACTTATTGTGACCTTGTAAAGACAGAATAAATCTGTTCCGTGAGTTTTTCCATGCTATAAATCCTTATGGAATCAGACTTCTCTCTCCCATGAAGCAGCTGGCAAATTTAAAATGCCAATATTTCAGTTAGCTATAGTGCACTTTAATTGTACTGTGCCACTGTAGTTTCACCTTGACATATTAGGGGAATAGGGGAAGCCACGTGGACCTACCAGATGCAATCAGAGCCCTTGTAGCTGGAGAAACCACATGGAGACCCCTGCCAGTGCTAAAGTGTTTACAATGCCATTGGATCCACAAGAGTTCCCACCTACTGGCCTGTGATTTTCCTCATTCAGCGTCATTGCATGTGCTTTGTCAGTGTGAAGAGGACTTTATAGATTGGTATTAGACATATGGGCTCATATCAGACTTATGGACTTGATCTGGACTGGGTTGGAATGTTTTCTTAACTACTTAAGTACAACTTAAGTACTTAAGTACAACTACTCTTTGATATAAAACTCTCTCTGACATACATGAACTTCTATGAATTTATTTCTCTAGTCAACCCAGACTAACACAACCACCAAAACAAAGTATAAAATGTTGAAGAAAAGAACCCTAAATAATGTAGCAACAAAATATGGAAAAGAAACTATCAAAAATCAGGGCATATTTGACAAATCACTCAACAACTGAAAACAAGAAGTTGAATCTGGAAAAAATACATCTCATACATTAATATATATTCTAGATATCTCTGAATTACTCAACTTAAAAAAATAAAAACAGTACAAATTGAAATAAAGTTAAAGTAAATATTTAAGTTAGCTTGGAATGCAAAAAGATTTTCCAATTGAAAGTTCAAAAAGTGAAAGAACAATTAATATGTCTACAAAAATACTAAAAAATCTGTACAAATGTCACATTGGCAAAAAGATCTGCAGCAAATGGTTGTAGTTGTTGATGATTTTCTAGTTGATACTGATTCACGTGACCACCAGCTCCTACCCACTCCTCCGCACCCTCCGTGCAGAGGAAGAGTAAACCCCTCAGTGCACGTTTAGTATTAAGGTAGCAGGAGGACATTGGGCCTCCACTCAAGTACTCCCTCAACGCAAGAATACTTTGTTCTATTAAATTGGCATTCTATGATGCTCACCTTCCCGACACAACTGCTGAAGACAAAGCGGG
>NW_022103918.1:7360422-7363138 GCF_000313985.2 Echinops telfairi | reverse complement strand
ATAACAGTTGTATGAGCCCCTAATAAAATGTTTAAAAAAAGAAAAAAGAAAACAACCCTGGTAGGAAGCTGGGATGAGGATAAGAGCAATTTACAGAGCAACAGCTATCATACAGAGATTCATGAAAAAAACTAACTTTGTTGGAAGTCAAAGAAATTTAATATAAACGATAACATGGTTTTACTTTTATCTATCAAATTAGTAACTCAATAATGAATGTTTGGTAAGGCTCTAAGGATATAAATAATCAAATATGCACATTGCCAGTATGTAATGTATATTTACACATACACTTATTTACACATGTGGTTGTGAGCTACACAGATTGATTCTGATGCAGAATGACGTCACAGGACAGAGTTGAACTGCCCCCTAGGGTTTCCTAGACTTTATCTGAGTAGATCTTTGGGTCTTTTCTCTTGTAGAGCTACTGGTAGGTTTGACTATTCGAACCACCTAACTTTTGACATACAGCTGCACACTTAGCCATTGAACCACCAGGGCTTTTATTTACACACAAACACAGTACATGTCTTAAATACTGCTTTATAAAATGGTCATTTACCACATCTCATAGAATCAACATTTGAATCAACATATAAAAATACAGTTATTATAGTATATGAATCACTGTTGTGGCCAGTGAAAGGGTAACCATCTCATAAAGAAGAGTACAGAGAAGAATACTCATATTTATTAAAATGTAAATTAAGACCTTTTCTCTTATCATGTAAGTAATATTCATGGAATAATAAATGAAACGTATTACAAAGTGATTTTAAGAATTGGATTTTTCCAAGACACACTCAATCAATGGATAGCATGGGTCTTGGCATTATTATAATGATTTATTATAATGATTGATGAAAGTTTGGCTAGCATGCAATTAGCCCAAATAATCATTGTATAATATTGAAGGTTTACATAGCTGGTGTTTTAAAATGTTTTGTTTTGTAGTTTCTGGATTTATCTGTTGGCAAATATTCATTACTATTAATTTAGAGTTGATTTGAGGTTCACAAATACCAATAAAGTAAGGAAATAAATAGAATAATTTAGAAAAACATAAATTAAAATTTTTAATTAAAGATAATAGTGAGAAAGTCATTCTTGTTATATTGCAGTCATCTGTCTCACGGAGGTCTTGAACTTACTGTTCCAGCACAATAGAAAGACTAACAAACCAAACCAGTTAGGACAGAGTTGATTCTGACTCCTGATGACCCTAGGTACTGCAGAGGAGGACTGTCCAGGTGGATTTCCTGGCTGTGACCTTTCAGCAGCACGTTGTCAGGCCTTTCTTCTAAGGCACTTCGGGTGGGTTACCAACCGAGTACTTGGTCATCTGCACGAGCCATGGAAATATAATAGGATTTGATACTTGTCTTAGGTAAGCTTTAATGATGATGAACTTGTTTGATAGAAAAAAAAATATGTCTAAGCAAATGGCTGATCTCTTACTTAACTTAGACTAAATGATCTCTTTATCTATTTAGACAAAATGGTTCTTAAAAAATATTTTTACAATCCTACCTTACAAATCTGGCTAGACCAGAGGATGTACACTGGTACAGATAGAAACTGGAAACACAGGGAAACCAGAACAGATGAACCCCTCAGGATCAGTGGTGAGAGTGGCGATACTGGGAGGGTGGAGGGAGGGAAAGGGGGAACCGATTACAAGGATCTACATATAACCTCCTCCCTGGGGGATGGACAACAGAAAAGTGAGTGAAGAGAGACGTCAGACAGTGTAAGATATGACAAAATAATTTATAAATTATCAAGGGTTTATGAGGGAGGTAGGAGCAGGGTGGGAGAAGAAAAAAGGAGGAGCTGATACCAAGGACACAGGTAGAAAGCAGCTGTTTTGAGAATGATGATGGCAACAAATGTACAAATATGCTTGACACAATGGATGGATGGATGGATTGTGATAAGGGTTGTATGAGCCCCCAATGAAATGATTTTTTTTAAAGTCCAAAAGTTATGATTATTGTTGTCTGAGCTAATGGGGTTAAACTAATGAGACAATCTATTATATTCTCTCATGCACTGGGATCACATAAATCATAAGTTAATAAATCTAAAATTGTTTTGGAAATTGTAATTCAAATTTTATTGAGAGGGTATTCGATGATGACAGAGGTAACATATCTCCAGATCAGAACTGAAATCAGAAGAGAGCAGATGTCACCATCCTCAGTCATCACTAAAGAAGATACATTTAATGAAAGAGAACAATAAAAATATAGATTCACTTGGAACATAATTTACTACATACAATTAATTAGGTAATTAATAAACCAGACTGTATTAATCTTTAAAATTCACTCTCTAAAAAGAAGTTTGTCTTCTGGCATAAACTGGTAAAATTTGTCAAATGTGGTCACTTGAAAGTATTACTTCTTAGTCCTATAAGATAAACTAATGAGTTTGAGGTAAGAGAATTTTATTATCTCACCCTATCATATACCATCTACATACTCATAGATATCTACATTTATATTCTCATAAGGTACTGTACTGTTCTCTAGCCACTCAGAAGAGAGTCAAAGGCATTCCACCAGGTGTTTTCCTCTCTTTGAACTTGAAGAGACCCTGAAAGGCCTTTACCATAGACAGGTAGTGTCTAATTGACAATAGGATTCCATTCCAGCGATTCCCTTGTACCCCTATAAGTTGATTATGACATAAGCCAAACAACTCATTTTTA
>NW_022103918.1:7325290-7360322 GCF_000313985.2 Echinops telfairi | reverse complement strand
CACTGAGAATGATATCCAAAAAAGTATGTATTATAACATTGTACAGCACATAAGGATAACCAAAAATCAAACATGGTCATCAAGTCGATTTTACTCCTAGTGACCCTGGAGCTCACTTACCCTGTGAATTTCTGAGACTGTAATTTTTTATGTGAATAGAAAATCTATCTCATGGTTTTGTACTGCCAACCTCATGAGCAGCCCACCTTGTAACCAGTAGGCCACCAGGGAGCGTGCATATAAGGATAAGAGGTACAAAAACAAAACTAGAGCACACCACTGTAAGTACATTTACTTGTAACATAAATTGTGTTGTAGGTTGGGATCTACGTATATTCTTCTCCGTGATGAGAGTACACTTGACCTACGTACAGATAGAGTAGAGGTGAGGGAGCGGAGAAGTGCTTGATAGCTCATGTTTTAAAAAAGTTTTTTTTAACTTATTTGCACACAGAATGTATTATATAGTGCTAAGACCACTGACCTTAGATCATGGACCAGCGAATGACAGGTGCAGAATATTTCCAGCATGCCATCTGATATCAAGGTACTGATACGCACTCATTCTAAAGCAGGACTGGACTTTCTGGAAGTTCAGAAGCCAATCCTATTCCCACTCTGTGGACCGATGATTAGGACAAATAAAAAATATTGAGTAGGCTAGTTAAACAAAAGAGAGTTTTCAAAAGAAGTCTATGAAGTTCCATGTTAGGTTAAAGATGATATGGACGTAATGGTGCAAAAAAGTGGAGTAACTTACTAGAGCTCTCTTTTATCCGGTCAGTAATTATCGCCAAATGAATGGATTGAACCATGAAAATAAGATGTAGAGGACTCCAAAGGATGGGATTGGTCAGTTTTGCCATTCCACCGAGTATAAAATGAGAGGTTTCCGAAGTCAGGGCAGGAATCCCCTGATCATTAAGAAACAAGAGCTACCAGCAGAGTTTGTGCGAGCTCCCTCCCTGCAGTGGTGAAAGTAGAGGAGGCAGCAGAAGCCACAGCATCAGGACAGAGCAGAGGAGTCGACCCTGAGTGCACTGGGTGAGTAACGCCTAGTGCTTTTGGGCATGAGGCTGACTGGCTTGCAGAAAACTTTTCAGGCATTTATCAGCACTGAAGGAACCTTGTAACCTTTATGGAAGCCTGGGGTATGGCTGAGTCTGGGGGCCAGAGACACAGACTGGCAAGACTGAGGCTGGGTGTAGACAGAAGGGCTGTATTCTTGATATTTTCTTAACCTGACTTGATATAACCCATTGACTTCCCTATAAACCTCTATAATTTTGAGTTGTCTATGAGTTCTGTGTGCCGTTGTAACCCATGACCTAATCCAGCAGGGAAACCGAGTGTGGCTAGAGGAATGGGTGGTGTCAGAGCAGGGTAAAGGATGTTGGAGGTTGGAGACATGGCTTCATAGGATCATCCACAGGCAGACGAGGCATTGGATTCTTTTTTCCTTCATATAGCCAGAGGCAATCAGATAAGGCCTCCACACCATCTGATCATATATCAATGAGAACATCAAAACATCCTTTGAATATAACAGCTATGAATAGTGTTAAAATCCAGATGAACAAAATAAAGTTAATCCTTTGATATCATAAATTTAGCAAACCCAACACACTGTCATTGATTCCATTTGCAACCCTTGAGGACAGAGTAGCAGTGTCCCCTAGAGTTCCAACACTATAAATCTTTATGGAAAGAAGCTGCCATTGAGTGGGTGGTGGATTAGAACCACTACCTTTCGGTTCTCATCTATGCACTTTAGCCAGTACACCACCAGGGTGTACTAGACCTTATGGGACTAGATAAACGATCCAAATGGATTGTAAGCAACAGGTAATAGTGGTACAACATAGTTAAGGTGAAATTATTAGGGGTTTTTGGTAGTTTATCTCAGGTAGTCTAAACTTCCAAGATGAACGAATAGGAACACGACACCTAAGGATTTCTAGGAGTGAGTCAGAAAATGTCTTAACACGATACACAGTCCTCTTTAGAGGAGGCTGCCTGTGATATCAGGCGAGAAAAACAGAGGTATACACAAACAAAACCTAAAGCTGTGAATTAAGAATAAGAAATTCAAATATTCTAGTTGACACAAAGTATAGGGTACTTCTTTCAGGAAGTAAAAAGTTGTTTGTCTGTTTATATGTTTTTTGTCTTAAAACTCTTCTGACCGTTTAACTATGATTACTCTTCTGGGTAACGACAATGTCGTAAGCATCAGAAGAGGAGGCCTGGGGTGATAAAGGTCACTAATGTCGTACCTGCCGATGGTAAACAAAACACTTCCATCTGTGTGAAGCAGTTCTCAAAAAAGGGGGATAGCTATCTTGCATTCTCAGCTCAAGATAAAAGGTTAGGCAAAACAAAGATCCTTGAATTTATTCCTGGGAAACATAGCATACTTCCTTGAAAATAAGCACTGTCTTTGGAAAGCATTTTGGAAATCCTAACTTCCTTCACATCCTTGTAGAATCAATTCTGCTTTCACTCCCTCTTTTATTTTTAATAGTACATTTCTATATCACAGCTTGCAGCTAACAGTATGTTGCACAGCATTTGATGCCAAGGAAAACAAGATTACCGCCAAACACAGACTGTTAGCAAGTTCACAGGAGAAGTCAGCAGGGCAAAAAAAGCTCCTATCTAAGTCTAGATATTTTTCTCCAGAGCATGAGAAGTGAAGGTAATTGAAAGTCTTTTGGTAGGTAAAATATTGTCTTTAATGTTTATTTTTTCTGGTCCTATTTTCATTTCTTATTTTCCTGTTTGTATAAAACTTATTGCCGTTTGAAGGACTTCTCAGGACTAAAAGAAAATCATGGTACGTAAGGCGGAGGCAGTAAAAGCTGAAGGAGACCCAGCTGAAGACGTGAACTACGGAAAGCATCAGAGTGAGCTGGAGAGACCGAGCGATCTGAAAGGCAGCGATGGAGAGTAAGGCACGACTGTGATCGTCGCGTTTCTCAAGAAAACTAGTACTTTAGTCATTGTTGAAAATGATTAACATACTTGTGAGAACATGTAGATAATATACAGAATCTTACACAAATGTTTTCATCATTGATTGATCAAGTAACTATTTATTTATTGTGTTTTCCTTTTGTTAGGCCCTATGGAATGCATTCTCTTTTACAGAGACCCATGAGATCAACTAGAACTGCTCTTTAGGATTTTCTAAGCTAGAATGTTTGTGGGAGTTGATTACCAGGTCTTTCTCCTACAGGACCGTTGTTTGGGTTTGAACCAACAACCTTTCAACAAGCATCGATATATTTAACTGGTGCATCACCAAGACTCCCCAGGAACATACTCATTGCTTAATAAACAAAACCAAATGAAACACAAAAAAACTAATCTAATAGCCACTGAGTTGATGCCAACACACAGTGACCCTATAAGACCCTATCAGAGCTGCCGCTGTGTTTTTCTGACAATGTGACTTTTTATGAGAGTAGAAAGCCTCTTTGCCTACAGAATCACTAGTGGTTTTAGACTACTTACCCTTGATCTTATCAGGCCAACAAATTTCTCACTACACCACCAGGGCTGAGGTACACTTAAGTCCCAATGTGCGGGCACTATCCTAGGAATTTATGATACAATGGTGCTTAATAGTCGCATCATCAAGACTTCCCAGGTACAATTCTAGGCACACATTACCTATGGGTGAACAAAACAAGACACAGCTCTATTCTCTTAGCCCTTAAATTCAAGCAGAGAGAGAGAAGTTAAACGATTAAACATAGACCAACAAAGAGTGCTTCAAGAAACCAAACTCATTGCTATCAAGTCTATTCTGACCCATAGTGAGCCTCTAGGACAGAAAGGAATGCCCTCCGTGAGTTTCTGAGACTGTAACTCTTTTCAAGAGTAGAAAGCCTCGTCTTTCTCCCATGGGAGTAGCTGGTGGTTTGAACTGCTGATCTTGAAGTGAGAAGCCTAACACTAACATCAATCATCACATCACCATCAAGGCTCCCAGTAAGATGCTTAAAGAAGAGGGAAAGGGTGTGGATGACGGAGGGGGGTGTGTGGAACAGGGCTAATTTTACCTTAGTCAGAGGAGTGTTCTCTGATAAAGTAGTGTTTTATCAGAGAACAGCATGATATGAGAAAGTCAGGCATACAGCTATCTGGGGGAAGAGCATGCCAGGCAGAGTAAATAGATGAAGCAAAGACCCTGAGTCATACTCTAAAAAGGAATTGGACTTTTAAATATTGTAGATATTAATCCCTTCTATTAGTAAAAATTCATCTAAAAGGTAGTTATTAACTCAATTACTTAAAAATTACTAAGTATATTCACTAGAGAACACAAATGAACCAAAATACTTCCTGCCCCTAAACTTAGTTTATTCCATACCACAAATGTTTATGGAGCATGTACAGTTCAAAGGGTGCCCTTCCATTGGCTATCGTGCATACCAGGGTCGGTCCAATTTTACTGTTTTGTCCTGTGTATGTTTCAATTTCCAGCAGACTCATAAGATGCCTAAGAGTGGGAGCTTTTCTTTAAACTTCACGTTTACTGTGATGAGCCTGGAGTTCTCAGTTTTGGAAGTAAATGAAACATTTTTCTTTAACCTTGTCATGATCCTTTTTGATTTTTCCTTTGGCAAAACCCATTCTTTAATTCCTTTACAACTTTATTTTTTCTCTCTCGAGTTCCATGTGAGAAGATGGGCTTCTTACTGGCCCTGCCCACGAGATCTACTAAAAGAAAATCAGCTCCTGCGGACATATCCGCTGTGGAAAGTGCAAGCCAGCTCAGTCTTGTTAAGTTCTTCTAAGGAAATTGTTCTTGTGCTTGGTAATGTTTTACTGTATACGTATTCTATTCGGTGAAGTAAGATCACTACAACATTGAGCTCAACAGGAAAGGAAAGTAGATGTCTGCATTTGGTCTCGGGTGGTAGACCTTCATGAAGCTAATCTATAACATTGATCTCTTTCTGAGAAAATTTTGAAATCCTATGAAAAATGACAAGATTCAGACATAAGCTCAGATGTAATGCTTCAGCTCAACCAGATTTAGGAGGGCAGTTTAAAAAAAATATATATATATATTCTGGTATATATTAAATGTAAACAATATATAGATTCTCAGATTTCAGGTTTATAATTAACAATGGATGCTTAAAAATAGAAAAATCACTACTGTGATCTTCAAATAGTTTATTATATTTGTAGACTTCTAAAAATATAGATCTATTATTACTTAGTTATGAAGTTGTTATCTATATACCAACAAAACTAATTGAAATATAATCTTTAAAAATTAAAAGCATAACATTAAAAAATAAATCTAAATCATTCATGTGACTTAACAATTGAATTCATACTTAAGACCTATAAATGTCATATAATACGGAATTATTTTATACAATTTTCTCTTAATGTGAAAATCCTATTTCATAAGAAAATGTCCTTTACAAAATTCTTAAAGTCCATTTTACCCAGTGCTTAGCCATGTCTTTCTTAGTGACCAAAAGCTTTAGTGCAAGGATAAAACTCAAACATTCCCACAGCTACTTTCTCCTCCACAAACTGTGTCCCTGTGGGGGGTTGTTGAAAAAAGACGAGATTGCCGAAAGTAGGGGAGAACAGCATGTGCCAGCTCCACTGCACATCCCTTGGGCTTCTTCTTTTTCTCCTGAACTGGCTACTGCCAACATTACTTCAGTCCCACTTTCTACCACTAGCAGATTTTTAACAGGACTTGTACAATCTGTCTCCAGGTTCTTAAATGTTGCTGGATATAATTTACTGCACAGCCTTAAGATTATTCTTTTATACTCAGTTCAAGGTAGAGTTTCCATGATCCACAATTGGCCTTTGCCCTGCAATTTTCCTGGATGGTTCCAGAATCCATTTGATAAAGTTGCAAAGTAGTACCATGGGTTGGTTTACACGGAAATCAATGTTCTTTGGTGGTGGTGGGGGGGTGGTGGTGGTGGTGTTAACATCATAAAAAAAAATTCTTCAAAATGTATTCCTTTTGGGGACATATGATGTGAATCTCCTTTTAGGGATGTGGAATTTAAGATGATGTAGCAAAGGAAAAAAGACAGAGGAAACAGGAAGGACAGAGAATGATCTGGCATTATATAATACTTAACTGAAGTGGGTAGAATGGGCAGAGTGAAAGCTACAGAAAGAATTGCCTTGCTCTTTGTTCTTATATCAAATATATGAGTTGAGAGATTACTCATTCTTTTCTTTGTCTTCCACTCCTTCCTTCTCTCCCTCTTTGGGTTTCTTTTTCTCGTTCCCCCATTTGCTTTTTAAGCAAGTAGCATAGACCAGAGCCTGTGTTAAGGGCTACATATTAAACGAAAAAGAGTCTAGAGGGAAGAAACACAAGGAAGGAGCAAAGAATCCACATTACTTTATGATTGCTAGTTAAAAGTCGTCCCGAGTTGTATGCCAGCAAGCTTTGTTGATGTTTTATTTTTATCATTGACCTTGCGAATTTCTATCAATATTATAAAGTGAATTTGATTCATAGTTTATAACGCTAAATTTGAAAGTTTCTACATTTTTCTGTGTGTGTTAAAGAAGTACCCAGTAAAAAACAAAAAACAAACTTATTGACCACACTGATTCTAACCTTGCATAATTTAGAGTATTTAATGAATTATTCAAAATACATTAAAATATGCTAGCAAATATAAAATTCGGAGTTCAGGGGATAGGGGAAGCTCAATACGAAAAATGTTTATACATCATTGCTGCACCAAAGCTAACGGACTTCACAAAATGATGAAGGAAACTCTTCAGCTATTATCTTTGTTGAGGAAATTTAAGAATTATATTTTTAGGATTTAAAAAATCTCATTTGTTTGAAATTGAAAATTAGTGTGAGTCATGGGAGTTTTAGGATGATGACTCTCCTTTTGTTCTTATATACTGATTTTATGGTTAAAAATGCTAAATAGTATGCTTAGAGGATATCCAATTCAACTTTTCAGAATTAATAAATTATACAAAGTATAGTCAAAATTCAAACAAATAGCACACCTATATGTTTGTTATGTTTTACTTCTTCCAAGCTATTGCTTGAAAGTATATGTTTTCCACATGTACTCAAAAAAATATTCTTTTATCTCAACTTCCATATCCTCAAAACCTTCACTGGAACCATATGCTACATTCCTTAAGATAACCTCGATTATTATTCATTACTCAAGGAAATTATTAATCAGAAGAGGCACTGAGAGACTACATTTTCAAATTATTAATCACTAAAAAAAATCTTTCAAAAACGTAGTCCTATAGCTGCAGAAGCCTCCTTTCTGTCCCCTCTTTCATGCTGATACAACTTTCCAGGTCCTACTCCACAAGTTATTATGCATATTATAGTATATTTATTATAGATTTATAAAGTTGTAGAGTAGTTAAGAATAAACTTTGCAATTGAATTTGATGACACTGAATCCAATTGAATTCTTATTAATTTATGAATTTGAGTGAGCTAATCAATCATGTCCAAGTTCATTTTCTTTGTAACATTAGGGTAATAACCACGTCTCTTAATCCACATGGCTCTTATGAAGATCCAAGGAGATAATCAATGCTAGGTCATTCATTGGCTTCTCATTTGAGTTCCCAATCCATCTCAGGTATGCATAGCTATTTTCTACACATTATTTCAGAAATATTAAAATAATCCTCTGGATTACTATTATTTCCTCTCTTTTATAACTGATGTGTGGCAAGCCCTTCAATATGTTGAATTTTGCCAAGGGTTTCATCAAATCAGAATTTGGACAGCAAAGCCTGTATTTAAGACACCCTCATTCTCTACATTTTATTCCTCCATGTATCATGAACACCTAAAGGGATCACTCATATGGAAATCAGCAATATGGAAATAATAAATTATTGCCTGCAAAGAAAGGAAAATCAGTGTAAGTTGAGCTAAAATAGAGCTGGAGTCAAGATATAAGGAACTTAGTACATGAAGTTATTTAAAAGGCACATATATTTGAAAGACATGGTGAGCTATCAGGGACTTTAAATAGGGCTTAGGTAAACGGATTTGTACTTTACCAAGACAAGCCTATCAACAGCGCAGCATGTGGGAGATGATAGACCAGGGGGAAGGAAATTGATGGCAAGGGTATTATGCGAATTTCCATTTAACTGCATGGTTAAGTTCAGGGTCAAAATAGCATTGTTTATTAACATTCAGACTCATCCTCTTGTTATTCCAACAATGAAAAACCTACTCAACTCAAGACACATTACGAGTTGGGAAATAAGTACCTCACCTTTTACCATTCAATAATTAGTTTCGTGAAATATTACGATCTCATCTCTGTTTTTGCATGAGGCTGCAACTATCCACAGGTATAATTACCTGAGGGAATACATTAAAAATATGACTCTTACCCTTTTCTTCCTTTAAGTAGATCGTTTAAAACTCAATTGCAACCTGAGTAGCTTTAAAAACTCCCTGAGCAAGAAACTGGTATCCATGGTCTAGACTGTTTGCCAAGAACTCCGGTTGCCGTTTCTCAAGTTGAACAGAATCATATTTAGAGGCTGTTTCCCCGAGGATACTTCACACATACACATGAATATGGATGAGAATACTGAAACAGGAATGGCATCACATCGAGTCAGGAAATTCAGTATGAATATTTTGCCATTGGAGCCACTATTGTCCATCAGAGACAATTCGCACTCCCTTCATCGTGTGAAGAAAAACAAGACGCACTCTGGGAAGAGGTGAAGCAGCCAAGAAAGAAGGCCTTTAGAAAGATGAGCATTTATGATTTTCACTAATGAGGCAATCCACATTTATTGATCCATCACTCAACAATCCAACCATTCTCGAGCACTTACTATCTGCTCGGTCCGAGGGTAAGTACGAGGGAAAAGCTGAGTAAGACCCCACCTAGCGGGGCCCTCCGTTCTCTACAGCGGAAAAGAAACACAAGTGGAAAGCACAGTGAAATACAATTGCCTTTTACATGCCTGCTTCTTAAGGCAGGGACGGATTCTTACGAAGATATTAAAAATACATACTGGAGATTGTAGAGAGTATTATTACAAAGAACTAGAGAAAGGGCAGAGAGAACATCACTGGAAAATACTTCAAAATGTGAAAGTGTATGGATGATTAGTTCAGGAAAAACAGCCTCGTTTCCTGGTATCTGTACTTCAGTTTCATGACAACCAAAGTTGCTTGTGATAAAGAATAGGTTAGTGAGACCAATGTATCTGGAAAGGTTGGTTTAACTCGATTTTTGAAGGGTTTGATTTGGCAGGCTAAAAAACTGGAAAATTTGCATCATAAATTCAAGGGAGCCACTGACCGTTCTATAGAGGGAGCGGCACTGATAAAGTGCAAACAGTAGATTGGGGGCAGGGGCCTGTGGGAAGCTGGAAGCAGTAAGACCAGTTAAGAAATGATCCAATCATCCAGCTAAAGAGAACTTGAATCGGGATAGAGTCAACGGGAATATGGAGGAGGTAGTGGAGAGGGAGGTATTTTCTGAGGTGGGATTTAGAAAGACAGCAAATGGTAGCCCGAGAAAGAGGAAAATGAAATGTGGGCACTTTCAGTAGTAGACTGTAGTCTGTCTGAAAAGGCTGCGCATTCTGCAAGGCAAGTTTATTTGCCATTCACTGGATCTAGCACTGGGCTTGCCACCTCGTCTTTTCTCAAAGACTAGCAAGTTAATTTTATAGTGAAATAGTGAAATACTGAAATCTCAAGTTAGTGCCAGAGAATGGAAAACGGTTAACACCTCAGTAAAACAGTAGTTCAACTTGATATGTAATATTTTATTAATAACAATTATGTTACATTGAGAATTTCCTACTATAGCATGGAACTTTTAATATTCTCTTATAATTTTATTTAAATAGGCTTCTACGAAAAGAAAATGAAAACCCAGACACTTGACATAAAAGTACCTTTTTAACCCAAAGGTCTGTCTCTCGTATCAAGACTGCAGACATTTACACTGAATGTTAATCGCATTTTTTTAAAGAGATAAGGGATTAAACCTACATTATTTTATACATAAAACACTGGTATTCTGCTCTTAATAAGTGCAGCTGGTCAGGGTAATGTCAAATAAGTTCCAAACCCAATTCCAAATACATGTATACCCACTAATTATTTTGTCTTAAATATGGATGTGTCACATGTCTAGCATTCATATCTTCATAGTCCTTATCAGAGATTTTACCAAAGTTTGTCATCTAAATGAAATGGTCTCATAGGGTTGATCTTAGCTGCAAATGACTTGATGACAATAAGTTTGACCTGCAGCTACTAATACTTTTATTTATAGTTCTTTACAGATCATTTGTTAATATATGACTGTATATGTACAATTATTTTCCTCCCAGGGAACATATTATCAAATATTTCCTATATACTATGCATTATACAACTTGTATTTGGCAAGGCATATCTTGGACATTTAAGGTATGAATCTTCAATTTATCAACTTCAGAGATCTATCAGACTGATACAATATTTTTTAATAGTTTTACTGGCATATAATTCACATGTCATACAGTTTTATAGTTTGATCATATTAAGAGCTGTGCAATCATCACTAAAATCAATTTCAGAATATTTGCTTTTCATTCCCCAACTCCCCCTGCCATGCCCCTATGTAGTTATTAATTCAGTTGCCTTTTCTATTGATTTATTTATTCTGGACTTCATATACAGAAAAATCATACAAAACAACTAAAATCTCAACAACAATGTCAAAATGAGAAAAACCTCAATCCATAAGAAAACAGGAAATATTATAAAATGAAATAACTTCAAAAGGGTCAAAAGGGAGAGCAAATGATGAGGTTACTTTTTATCCCAATGACATCAGCCACAATCGACTTCACAATGCTCCCCATCTGATCACAAGGCTACTCACATTCCTGCCCTGTGGTCCCAGGGGACTCCCCGGAGGGTTCCTCAGTGGGGGAACCCTGCAAATGGATTTTGAGCGTCCACTGTTAGGCATAGACTTTTGCAAACCAGCTGTTCAGAATTTAAGCTCTGATACCATTCTCTCCTCTGCATTTGGATTTTATTACTTAAAATCTTGGATTGTGTAGCATTGTGTTTCTTCCATGTGGACTTAATTGACACCTTACTTGGCTGGCTGCTTGTTTGAAGACAAGCCTTTAAAGATCCCGATGCTATCGTTTCGGATAGGTGGGCACCATCTGGTTTCTTCACCGCATTTTGCCATTAGCACCCCCAGCGTCAGTGATCTCTTCATGAGAGCCAGTAACAAGTGGGGCTATGTCATAAGAATGAATTGTTTTTAGATTAGGTTTACAATTAAGTGTGAACCCCAAATCCATTCATATGTGTGTGGTTTATATGTGTCTCTGGGTCACGTTAAAGACATACTTTTATAATAGAGAACATTGCAAATCATCCCCATGAGGCACGAGTAATTCTATTGGCAATATCATTAATTTAGCCACTAGTATAAGATCTAAAACACTTTTGAGAAAAGAAAAGCCGACTATTCACACTGAAAGACATGAATTGTTCAGATGAAAAGCTTAAGTAACTTGTAAAGGGCTCCTATTTCAGCGTCCAGAATTGAATTCAGATAGAAGTCTACTTATGTGGGATGAACTGATCGCTCAACATTTTCTGTATAAAAATTAACTCTATAATAATAGTCTCTCTTAGTATTGAAATAACTTCTTGGGTATTTTAGACAATAATACATTTGCTTAAACATGTATTATTATTTATTATTAAGTTAATAATGTCTTGATTGACATTGTAATTCTCTGATGGGACTACACCATTCCAAATTGAAATAAATTGTTATACTGCACATTTTTGTTGCCCCAGCAGAATTAATTTCATCCTAAAAATCTAGAGTCTACTCTGTAAGCCCCCTTCAGAAATTCATTTATCCTCATTGAGCCTACTTTATAAGCAAAATGTTACACCACTAATCTTAATCACCTCAGGAATTTATAATGGAGCAAATAAGAAAATGAATGTAAAAATGCTTTCTGTCATATAACGGATTATAAGTGGAATAAGAGAACTTACATGTTAAAGCATTTTGTAAAACTATTGTATGTGTACTTTATACATTCAATAATCAGTTAAGCATGAGAAATATAGAATTATCTTTCATTTTTAACAGTATTCCTCTTCATAGCTAATGGACATTGCTTTGTCCTGTAATAATATTTTTTAATGCCACCGGCTTATACTATGCTACAGCATAAATAGAAATGAGTCTGATAGAATAAAACTCAGAGGAGAGTCCTGTGGACCTCATGAATGTGTCTCGTGAAGGAGAACCCCGGTAACCACTGGGGAATACCAGGTGCCTGATTTTGGAGACTGGCGGATGGAGCAGACCTCTGCTCTTTTTTTAGCTGAAACATAAAACGGACCATCTGAATCTCTTTTAGTTGTCAGCATCTTTGATTCACTGTCAGGCTTTAATTGAACGTAGTCAGACTGCATGGAGGTATTTAAAAACCCGGTCATTCCCCAACAAATGAGCAAGCGTGATTCTAATTAATGTGCTCAGATGAAAAAGCCTGGGGGAGGACTAGATGGATCCATGTTCCATTTTTTAATTTGTTAAGCTTAGTGAGGCATGTGTATTTGTCTTTTTAATTTACTGATTCACTTTAACTTGAACATTGGGGAAGGGTTACTTTTAAAGAGATTTTTCCAAAACGCTAATTCTGAATACAACACACTTTATAATCATTAATATTGGTCAGAGCCTCATCTTCAGTTCTTTAAAAAATTATATTTGACTGGAATTATTTGGCACCAACCAACTTTATTGTATGAAAGGTACATTTTGCATCTCATTTCTACTTTCTGGAGTAGGGTGTAACCATGAGGTGTGTAATAAGGGCAACTGATTCTGAACCCTTTTTAGAAGCTATGATTTAAACATCCACCGGAAGCCCAAAGAGAAACAGCCATGTGTAGTGTCCTGTGGGTCCCAATGACCAGCTCTGATTAGTGAAAGTAATGATTGTAGAACTTTTACCTACCAAGTTTGATTCTTTTAATTTTAATAAATAACGCCTAAGCCTAGGGTTATTAGATTCCAGGAACTTGTTGTAAATAAAATAGATCATGCTCCACAGTGATTAAAACACATGTTGATGGAAAAAAGCAAAGTAAACAAGCATAGCAACCTGCCCAAGACTTTTGAACATGAAAATATTAGAAACAATTATCTCATAATTCAGAATTCTCGCAATATTATTCTCAATAACAACTTTAGCAATGTTCTTCAATTTCTTGAAACTAATTTCTACTCTCTGTAAACACTAGATTTCTTCTGGAAATGTACACTTCTCAGGTAAAGCATCGTTGTTTTACAAGTGTCAGCAGCACCTATTTACCAGCTCAGCCTGCCTTCTGCTCTGCTGCGTGTCTCAGTTGCTTCAGCTGTCAAATGAGGATGCTAATTAAAATCATATAAGGTAAATGCAGGAAATGTAAAGACTCCTTAATAAGTATTTACAGATATAATGAAGACTAGAGTGGTAGGAGCAACATGAAAAATTTTGAACATTAGAAATATCATCAAAGATCACAGAGAAATAAATAATCACTGTAGGATCAGCAGTTTTCATTTGCATCCCACGGCTAGCCACTAGACCTAACCTATCTGTTACAGTGCCTGTGATTCAAAGTGTCATCAGTCCTGGGGCAACTATCCAACTGCCATCATCAGGACATCTCACAATATATTATTCAGCACCCATGTGCTCCTGCACAGCCCCAAATCGACCGTGCTCCTTTGAAAGCTACTAACTGGGCTTGCAAAAAGAAAATGTAATGAAAGCAGGCTGCATTGAAAAGACTGAGACAGAGGAAGAAAATGTAACTCAATGTGACAACGTCCTAGGCTGTACATTATTCCCACCCTCGCTTTTCTGCAGCTGAGAGTCCCTGCTGCTGATACAAACAATACTGAGAATAACCAAAAGAAACCATTGACGTTGTGGGGGCATTACCAAGTCTGTGTGCCCTTTGATCACAAGTCTTGATCCTGCTCGAAGGACTCAATTCATTTGCACAAACTTCCTCACTTGAAATCTGAGCAGCTCTTCAGCAGCAAGCGCTTCCAGCTGGGTAGGCAAAGCCCTTTTGTGGGTTTTGGGTTTTTGCTTTTCTGCTTTTAAAATTATACAGACATGCATAAAATGTCTCCAAGGACATTTTAGCCACCTCAACATAGGCAATAATGGGGTTTAAACAGTAAAATAACAATATAAAGAGGGGGGGGATCTTTGCCCCTGGCAATGGGTGTTATAAACATCAAGGAGTGCCAGTGTAAACCTTCATTCGAGAGACTGGGTTCTTTGTCAAGCAATGCCTTTCTTCCAAAACATCCTTGCTGCCCTATGTCTGCGCCGAGCCAGCTGCGGATCTCATAAGAAAGTTCCTCTTCAGGCTGCAGGCTGTATACTGTTTTACAGGTTTGTCGTGGAGGTCACTCACTGGGGGTCCTTTACGTCAGAGTCAGAGCACGAAAAAGCAGAGGGCAGAACCTTGCCAAGCAATGTCCGTTGGGAGGGAGGAGGACCAAGGAAGAGGAAAGACCGATCCAGCGCATAGTCCTCACTATTCATCCTGCACTCACGTTTCTCCAGAAGCCATGTTTTTGTTATTAAGGAATAAAAAGAGAGGGGAAGAGGCAGCTATTCGGTTATATAAAACAATCCCATCAAATATGAGATGAGAAATGCTTAACTAACTTTCCTATCTATTTAAAGAGAAGAGAGGCATTCATCTTTTTAGATGTTCAGCAACTATTTATTCTTCTGCTGTGGGATTTATCATCTTAAAACAGACCAAGAAAAATGCTTCCTAGTGCCTTTAAAATATTCATATCTTTTCTTAGATTCATAATGTATTTCTCTGCAGGAATATAAATATTAGATTAGCAATATAAACTTGTGTTTCTATACAATGGACTTAACCAAAAAAAAAAAAAAAGCCAAGTCTACTGCCATTGAGTCCACCTCACAGCGTTAGGGAATTAAAAGCCTCACACTCCCAAGAGAACCTGGTAGGTTTGAACTGCCTCCAGTTACAGCCCCATTACAGCCCCATTACAGCCCTGTTACAAGCCGGCAATCTTTTTGAAATAGACTCAGCAAGTGAAAATATAAATCTGTTTAAGAGTAGCACTAAAGGAAAGGAGTAGATTTTACTTCTCCCCTCCAAGTGCCAGGTACCTTGCCATGAACTTATTAAGTGAATTTATGAAACACTCATGGGACACGGGTCTCCATTTCCAGAAGCCTAGAGGCTCCGAAGTTGGGTTATACAGGGTTTTCCTTGTTCATTGTTCAACTTTCACATACATAGGAAGTGACTGAAAATACCCTGACTTGGGTCAGGGGCACCTTAGTCCTCAAAGGGACATCTTTGCTTTTTTAAAAAAATCATTTTATTGGGAGCTCGTACAACCCTTACCACAATCCATCCATCCATCCACTGGTCAGACCCTTTTGCTTGTCAACACTTCAAAGAGGCCTTTGGTAGCAGACTCACACAATGGGGTATATTTCTAACTATTATTCCATCAGCAACGATGGTGGAGCCAAGTAAAATGGAATTCTCGGCAGCAGTCATTTCTCTTTAATTTACCACGATGCGGCTCATCCTTTCAGTCGTGTGGATTTTCAGTTTCTTTATGTTGTGCTGAAATCCATACCGGGGCCTGTTGGTCTTTGATCTTCTTCAAGTTCAGCAAACACGGTTGTGTCAGCTGCCTAGCACAGGTTGTTCACGGGTCTTCTTCCCGTCCTGCTGCTGTAGACTTGGCATTTTTTTTGTTGTTGTTGTTTAATTTTAAACCACCCAGTAGCCCCTTGTCCTGTTAGAATATCTATCTATGTACAGGCTCCAAATGAGCACAGTTAAGTATTGTAGAATTATCATTCCAAACTTTTCACAATGGATATGATGCTAATTCTCTTCAATTTGTCACCACTAGAATAGTAGACCCTATATACTTCAGCTCTCTAAAGACTAGATTACTGATTTTTTAAAATTCTATTTCCTTTTGGACAACCTTCAATTTTCCTAGATTCATACTTCACACGTTCGATGTTCCTATTATTAATGCATATTGTAGTTGCTTCTTTTAATGTTGGGCAATGTCACGTCACCGAAGGAGAGGCCCCAGGGCTTGACTGCGTCCACGTCATTATGGTCTGCTCTTCCTGGAGGAGGCTCCTCTTCCGCTCGTGAGCTTTTCAAGTGCCTTCCACCTTCCAGACCTCCCCTTCTGACACTCTCTAAGACAGGCTTCCATTGCGGATCAATGGACACCTTTGTGTGGAGTGGGTCCTTTTTCCTAGTCTGTGCTGGTCTCTGAGCTCTGCTGTATCCTTTCCACCTCAGGAGACCCTTCTGGCATTTTCTATCTTCATTACAGCACAACAAAAGCCATTAGAGAATACCAAACTAGTTGATGAGTAGTGGTGGTAGTGGGGGTGGGGAGTGGAATAACACCAGCTAAATAGGGTGTGACATTTTTACTGAATGTCAAAGCCAAAGTGTTTGAAGGTGGGAGATAAGGGATGTCTAAACATCAAATGCGAGCTCCACATTCCAACAGACTGCTGACAATATTCTCTGGGTAAATGAAGAAGAGAAGGTACTATGGAATCCAGAGTCACTAAATCCCTTCTTGATGAATTCATATTAACAATAAAAGCCTTGACAACATTGAAATAATGTCCTGGAGTACAAGAGCACTCTCTTTTTCTCAGAAAGCATGTTATTATAATTATTCATTCTTTCTTAAATATACTCAGAGATAAAACAAAATTTACAAGTGAAGTTTTTTCCCCCTTGCCTTTCAACACAACATGATAGTAGTGTGGGGCTATGTCTTTTCTTATTTTATAGTCTTTCTCCGGATTTTACCATCAACTTCCACTCCTCTTTTAAACACTTATCCTCTCAAGCTCTTAGCGAGATATCCTTTGATATGGCCAGCAGACAGCCTAAACCCCAGACACAGATAAGACAGTTTGAAAAACCTGTCAAAATCTTGTATCACTGTATTCAAATACAATGATGTCACATAATAAGGCAGTAAGTTAATTCTAAGATTACACATGATATGCCCAGTAACTGATAACGTGGTCTGAGATAAATGGGCATTATCTATTAAATGCCCATTTTAATGGGCATTAAAACATCTTGGGAAGTGAAAGGCCGTAGTGATTTAGTTGACACATCTTTTCTTAGACACAGATTGTGAAAGTAAAATGAGAAAGTGAAAATTCCATCTTGTTGGGAGTATCAAGGTCTCTAAAACATAAAATTGAGTCTAACAATAACAAAACAGTAAATATTTGAATAGTGGCTGCTACACAATGTACTTTTAGAAGGATGCCATCTAGGTAACCTCATTTAATGCTTAGAAGAATCTTGGGAAGCAGGAATGTATGATTTTCCCTTTGAAAACATGAAAAGACAAATGGACAGAGAAATTAATAACTTGTCAGAGGTCCTGGGGCTTCTATTTGGCTCGATCCTCCTAACAATGAGGTGATTGACACAGTGGTTCCCTTGGAGGACAAGGAAAGGGGGGAGGTAGATTAGGGGCTCAAAGAACCTTACACGATCCTTAAATAAAAGCAGTTGATGTTTACACCCAGTGTTCGGTACCTGTCTGTTCCTTTTATATTTTAGTATTTCTGTTATTGTTAATGATGACTACTTTGTACATACACATTGTATACACTTTTACGAATGTTTTTATATGTGCTATAATTCACAATGGAAAATTAAAACGTATAACAGATGAAAATTCACAAGTTGGCATTTGGAACACCGTGATGGAATGTGAAATGTGGGCAATGGAGTTTTAGTGAACGCACACCAAGATTTTGGCAATCTTTTGACACATTTTAAAGGAATAAAAATCTCTACAGAACCCCCTCCACGCAATAAACTGAGGTGGCTACAAAGCCCCCGACTCCTGGATATTTTCCCAGCCAGTTTCCTCACACTCTCTTCCTTGCACGGCTTCCCTTGGCCATTCAAGCTAAAATTGCACTCTCGAACGTCTTCTTTCTAAGCGCTGGGCATTTTCTAGGGCATTTAATTCCGTTGCTGGCATTTTGTCTTTTGCAACACTTCTCAGAGACTTTCAGTCACCGGAGGGCTTATTCAAACACACATTGTTAACCCCTAGGCCCAGATGTCTTGACTCAGCAGATTTGGCAAGCAGACCGAGAATTTCCATTTCTAATAATTCCCAGATGATACAGATGCTACTGGTCCACCCATCACTATAAAAACTATTGTCTCATCAAATGAAATCTACCTGAGAGTAGGCCATTGTACATGAGAAGGCAACTGAGGCCACTGACATGATATTTAAGAATATGGTTAGAACATATGAATGAGTCACTTTAGAACAGCGGTTCTCAACCTGTGGGTCGCGAACCCTTTGGAGTCGAACGACTCTGTCACAAGGATCACCTAAGACCATTGGAAAACACATATTTCTGATGGTCTTAAAACCAGAGACACTGCTCCTCTATCTGTCTCCAGGCAGGTCTGCCCACATGCAGATATGCCCACATTTGAATACCTGGTGTGAAGACTGTTACCCATGCTTCACCATGCTTCAAGGCAATATTTCATTTATTTGTCATTAGAAATACATATTTCACAATATATAATTACATATTGTTTTTGTGATTAATCACTATGCTTTAATTATGTTCAATTTGTAACAATGAAAATACATCCTGCATATCAGATATTTAGATTATGATTCATAACAGTGACAACATTACAGTTATGAAGTAGCAACGAAAATCATTTTAGGGTTGCGGTGTCAGCACAACATGAGGAACTGTATTAAAGGGTCGCGGCATTAGGAGGCTGAGACCCACTGCTTTAGAATAACCCTGTTATTCTAAATATTTAAATGTAATACATAATTATGGTCATCAAATTCCAAATAGTTGATCAAAAACATCCCTAAGACAAAGTGTTGTATAAACACATACATACATCTTTTCTTTTCTGTAATGGGATACTCATCAACTAAGGAGCCCTGGAAGTGCATCAGTTAAGTGCCTGGTTATCAACCAAAAGGCTGGTGATTTGAACCCACCTGCAATTATTTGGCATAATCTACTTTCATCAAGATTACAGCCAAGGAACCATAAGAGTACAGGGTAGTTCTACTCTGCCACATGGAGTTGCAAGGTGTCAGAATAAATGCAATGATGCCAAATAACAACACTAACAATAGCTCAATAATTGGTAAGCTAGGCAATTATTACTGAGTGCATTGATCATTAAGACAGTAGCCATATAAGGTAGAACGCTTTCTTAAATGGCACACACTCAATAATCATTAATTTACCACTGAGTACATGGATGAGGCAGGTTTGACTAAAGCAACAAATCTAGTGAAACTCAGATATGTGTAAGAGAGAACTTTATATCAAGAAAAATGTGTATATTGGGAAAACATTCCAGTCCAGACTAGATCAAGTCCATCAGTCTGATACTAGTCCATAAATGCCTCTTCAGACTCAAACAGCCACAAACAATGATGCAAAATGCAGGACGATCACAGACCAGTGGGTGAAAAGTCTTGTGGCTCAAACGATGGTGGATCAAAGGGCTGGCACAGGTCTCAGCTTGGCTGGTCAATAGGAAGGTGAAGGCAAAGGGAGAGAGGCGGAGGTTCCCCAGGACTCTCCTGATGAGAAGGCCACTCCCACAAGGAGGCACCATCAGTCTGTGACCTGATTGACAGGCTAGACTCCACCCCTACACTTTTATATCTTCAGTTGACACAAAATGAGATAATTACTACAGTAAACCATTTCCTTAAACTCACCGACTCTCAAGACAACTCACTAAAATACTCAATTATTTCCCTAGCATGTAAGGTTCCCAGGACTTATTTTCTTGTTCATTCCTCTATTAGTCATGTCACTACTCTTTTCTCACTTAAATTCTTACAGCACAGCAGCCGTCCCTAGATCCAAGACAACATCTGCCTGCTCCCTTCCTGTGCAAACAGCCTGTCTCTGGACACCTGTATGTTCCTCGAACACAGTGGTTCTCAACCTTCCTAATGTCATGACCCTTTAAAACAGTTCCTTTTGGTTGTGGTGACCACCCCCCCCAACCATAAAACTATTTCCGTTGCTACTTCATCACTGTAATTTTGCTACTGTTATGAATTGGGTGAACCCTGTGAAAGGTCATTCGACCCCCAAAGGGGTTGTGACCTACAGGATGAGAACCATTGCAATACTTAATCAAGTTAAGAGAAGGGAAAAGGGTTATAGGAACAATCTGAAGTTGGTCAAAGAGTATATTTGAGGTAGAAAAGGAAGATATACACCAAATTAAAAGGAGAGGAAAACATGCTGTTTAATTTGCACTAAAACATGCTTTCATAGCCATAAGAAGTATCAGCCATGTTAGGCCAGTGATTCTCAACCTGTGGGTCATGACCCCTTTGGGGGTTGAACGACCCTTTCACAGGGGTCACTTAAGACCATCGGAAAACACATATTTCCGATGGTCTTAGGAACCAAGACACCTACCCTCTATCCGTCTCCAGGTGGGTTTTCCCACATGCAGATATGCCCACATACTAGTACCTGGCATGATGACATCGTCTTGCCAACACCATAACATACACCCCCGTCCAAATATAGGTGTATGTGACAGGGTTGGTGCCATAATGTACTTATCTGGATCAGTCCCACATATGTAGAGAACAGCTACTGTGTAAAGAGCAGCTACTCTGTAGAAAGCAGCTACTGTGTTGAAAGCAGCAGTATTGGAGGTAAAACGACACTTCATGAGTTCTAATTACTGGGTAAATGTAAAATCATGTACTGTAAAATCATCAAGTATTGAAAAAAAAAATCTCTACCATGGAAACTTAATCTAGAGGGTTATGGGTCTTTTTATAGTTAGCTGTGGTTGATGTGAATACTGCCCCCTTGTGATAGTAACAGGTATGTAAAAAAACACAGAGAATGGTAAATCATAGGAAACTTCAATGAACTCTATTGACTGAACTATGTCACGTATCATCTTTTGTACTATTAAAGCTATTGTTATATATTATTGTCATTAGCAAACCATCCCATGACAATGGATCATGTAGAGAATAACGTTAAGAAATAAAATATAATGAGGATTTTTTACAGCATGGTTTTACCTCATTATAGCAGCAAGTGATAAGATGCAATGTGTTATTTGTTGTGATGTTCTATCAGCCAAGTCTATGAAGCCAAACAAACTAAAACACCATTTTGATAGCAAGCATCCACGCTTTGCTAGCAATGACACCAACTATTTTAGAAGCAAAGCTGATGGTGGCAAGTACCACAAACAAAACGTAGCAGCCGTTGAAGCTTCATGTTTGGTGGCACTCAGAATCACCAGAGCCGTGAAACCTCACACCATTGCTGAGGATTTACTGTGGCCAGCAGCCAAAGACATTGTTTGAGTTATGATCAGAGACAAATCTGTTAGGAAATTGAGTGCAATTTCCTTATCTAAGGACACTGCGCAGATGAAGAGATGACATGTCTGCTGATATTCTTGATCAGGTAATCCAGGAAATTAAATCTGCTCCACTTCCAACATTTAGCATCCAGCTAAATATTGATAAATCTATAGACATTGCAAACTGTTCAGTTACTGGTTTATGTGAAGTGTATTAATGATGGCAACTTTAAAAATGAGTTTCTTTTTTGCAAACTTCTTGGAATGACAACTACTGCACATGATGTATTTGACACAGTCGGTTCATTTCTGAAAGAGCATAAGATCTCTTGGGAAAAGGTGTGCGGTGTTTGCACAGATGGTGCTCCAGCTATGCTAGGATGTCGATCTGGATTTCAACGTTTGGTACTTATTGATTCACCAGAAGTCATCAGAACTCACTGTATGATTCATCAGCAAATATTAGCCATGAAGACGCAGTCACAAGAGTTACAAGAAGTAATGAAAAGTGCCATAAATTTTGTCAATTTTGTAAAGGCGAGCACTTTAAACAGTCGACTGTTTTGCACCTGTGCAATGAATTGGATGTGCCAAATAATGCTCTGCTATTTCACACTGAAGTGAGATGGTTGTCGAGAGGAAAAGTTTTAAAACGTGTTTTTTGAGTTCCATGATGAACTCAAAACGTTTTTTAATCAGAAAGCAAGACTGTAGTTCAGACTTTTCTGTGATAAAAATGAATGCAGAAAATCGCTTACTTGGTTGATATCTTTGCCATCTTGAATGAGTTTAATTGATCACTGCAAGTTCCAAATGCAACATGCCTTGATTTGTCTGAAAAGATTTGATCATTCCAAATGAAACTTCAGCTTTGGCCAAAAATATTGGATGAAAATAAAATTTACATGTTGCCTACGTTATCTGCTTTCTTTGAGGAGCATGACATTGAACCAGACAAAAGGATTATGATGATAATTTTTTGAAAGAACACTTGCACATGCTTGCAGATGAACTTTCATCCTACTTTCGAAATCTGAGACCCCACTTGCACTTGCCAGAAGCCCATTCACAGTCAAAGTTGAAGGTGTTCCTGAGACAGCACAAAAGTTCATTGAACTTATCAACAGTGATGCAGCGGAAACTGATTTCTCTACAATGCCAGTTACAAAACTCTGGATCAAGGGTTTGCAGTCATATCCTGTTCTGTCTGAGACTGTGTTGTGCCTTTTTCTTCCATTTCCAACAGCATATCTTTCTGAAACAGGGTTTCCCAGCTTGTTGGTTATCAAGTCTCAATACAGAAGTAGACTTGATGTGGAAGATGATCTTTGTTGTGCTCTTGCAAAGACTGCCCCAAGAATTTCTCATCTGGTGAGAAAGAAGCTATCTCAACCTTTGCACTGATGTTGGCTTTTTATGCATAGCATCACAAAATGTAGCAATGTTGTTTACTGTTGTTATATTAAGACTGTTACCCATGCTACCCCATGCTTCAAGACAAAATTTTATTTATTTGTAATTAGAAATAAATATTTCACAATATATAATTACATACTATTTTTAATCACTATGCTTTGATTACCGTATATACTAGTGTATAAGCTGAGTTTTTCAGCACCTTTTTTATGCAGTTTTGGTGGTAAAATGAGGTGCCTTGGCTGATATTTGGGTCAGCTTATATTCGAGTATATATAGTATGCTCAATTTGTAGCAATGAACATACATCCTGCACATCAGATAGTTACATTAAAATTCATAACAGTAGCAAAATAATAGTTTTGAAGTAGCAACAAAAATAATTTTATGGTTGGTGTCTCCACAACATGAGGAACTGTATTAAAGGGTCTCGGCATGAGGGAGGTTGCGAACCACTGCCTTAAGCAAAGGTGTGGGTGAACATGAAGCATGCATCATCAGAAAGGAAGGAGAGGGGTTGTGCCAGATGTTGAGGTCTCCACTTGAGTTCTACTCCCTCCATCTCAGATCATGTCCTTCAAATGAGGGCCACAGATGTTGCCAAGAGATCTCCTCACTTGATTGTAAACACATGGGCATTTCTCATGAGAATTGGTTTCAGCTTAGGGCACTTGGATCCCAGTCCTCACTGTGCCACTGGTAACCACAATGTCCATGGTTCAAACCCACCACTGCAACAAAGGGAAAAGGTGAGGCGGGAAATGTTACTGTCTTGGACACTGGACTCTATGGAACAGTTCCACCTGCCCAGCGGGGCGGCTCTCAGTCAGTTGGTTCATGGCAGTGGGTGCTGCGCCATGTCTTCTAGAAAAGATTTTGTAGGGTTTGATGGAAGTGATTGCATATTTGTAAACACGTTTGTGTTGGATGCAGCGCAGATTAAATGTTCCTTGGAAGTTGAGAATATTAGAAGTTCATCTCACATACTTTGGAGAAGCTATTAAGAGGGATCAGCCCTTTTCTTCAATTAAATCAACTGATTAATTAGATTATTAACTAAAACCAAAAAGAAGTCACCATTATCCTTTACGTGAAAGAGAGAAGACAGTAAGCAAAAATCTGTCTGTTCTGAAACATCCATTTATCTGATGGTGGGCACTTTTGAGGGCAATAAGTCAAGAGGGAGTAAAAGAAACTGTTGATCGAGCAAAGATTGGGCTCATATTTTAAACTGGGCAAGATTAAAAAGAGTAGAAAATACAGATACCCTGTTAAGCCTGGGGCCAAATCAGAGATGTGATTTGACAGTTTGATCAAGCACCTGCTGTTCTATTATTTTATGTTTTCATGATTTTAAAGGACCATCAATTAAATAACACAAATGGCAAAAAAACCCAAACCTTCATATTTTATTGGTCAACATGTGTAAACAATATAATTATTTCTTATGCACCCACATGTGTCTCTGTGCTGGTGATTCCTGGTGAGATTTATTCTGTGCTAGCTGATACCCAGCACATGCTGGGACAGAGCTCAAGCATTTCCCAGCAATGGTGTATTCAGGAAATAATAAAACCAATTTAAAAAAATTAAAGTAGAACAATTAGTTAAATCTGTTCTTGCTTTTAGCTCCTGAATTTCTTTAGAACTTATTATGTCATTGCCTCGCCTAAACTAATCCCTCTACAATTCCACAATACTACTTACAGGCTAAATCTCAATATCCTTACTAAGACAGAGATGTTTTTTTCATTAGCCCATGTCTCCACTTTAGTCCTCAGGAAATTGGTTGCTTATTGAAAGTGAAGATGTCTTTAATGCACACTGATGAAGATTTAAAGCTACAGCCTTCAGTAAGAATTACACACCAACGTACAGAAAATAAAAATCTTCAAAGTGCAAATGAAGAATAAATTGAAGTTGTCAAATATTTAATTGTACTTGAATTTTAATTTAATTTTACACTGAATGCCCATGTGATCATCAGCCAAGAAATAAAACATCACACTGCGATGGGCAAGTTTACTGAAAAATACCTCGTTCAGTGTTCAAGGGTTAAAAAGCAGTGAAATTACCATAGAACTAAGGTACACCTGACCTGAGCCATAGTTCTTTTAATTAGCTCGTATATGTGTACCAGCTGGACAATAAAGACAGAAGAGCTGACGCATTTACATTATGGTGCTGGTCGACAGTATTGAGTGTGCATGGGCTGTCAGAAGAACAAAGAAATATGTCTGGGATGAACGACACACAACTGCTCCTTGGAAGTAAGAATGGCAAGAGTTCACCTCACGTAGCTTTCTTCAATTGAATCCGCTGATTGATCGGATTATTAACTGACAAACACCAAAAAGGGGTCATCATTATCCTTTACGTGACAAAGAAGAGCGATTTAACAAAAAAACTTCTTTCAGTTCTGAAACACCCATTCATCCAGGTTTACAAATATACAATCACTTTAGGCCAGTGCTTCTCAACCTGTGTGTCATGACCCCTTTGGGGGTCAAATGACCCTTTCACAGGGGTCACCCAATTCATAACAGTAGCAAAATTACAGTGATGAAGTAGCAACGAAAGTAATTTTCTGGTTGGGGGGGGTCACCTCAACATGAGGAACTGTATGAAAGGGTCGCGGCATGAGGAAGATGGAGAACCACTGCTTTAGTCCAACACTGGAAAGGCCTTTCCACAAGGTATGGCCGGCCAGTCAACCCACTGCCATTGAGTTGACTCTGACTTAAAGCAGTCTGTGGGCCAGAGTAGGACTATTTTACTGTTTCATCTTTTCCTGTGTTGCAATGGTGGGTTTGAACCAAGGACCTTGGGGTTAGCCGCCTGGTACTTAACCCACTGTGCTACCAGGATACGTTGAATGATACAGCAGTTTGGCTCAATTTATAACGAAGAGTTCTAAAAATGTTTTCTATAGATTTTTGCTTTTATAAGTTGTTTATTTTCTCCGGAAAAAGCAAAGGGCTAATGGATACTTGGAGAGCTGCAAATGGACCCCCATTCTCCCCTTTTCCTTTTGTATAAAGCATCACTGGAAACTTTAACAGTGAGTTATCGAAAAGGCAGTCAAGGTCACATCAAGGATCAGAAATCTTTCAAATAATATTCTTCTCAGCTTTAAAAGTGAATTGTTCTTATTCTGTATGTATTAACCCTGAAAAATTCTGCCTCCAAAAGAGATCTGAATATCAAGAAGATCTTTCTTCCTGGGTAGTCCTTGACAAATGAATGGCAGATATATTCCTGGAGTGCATAGATATTTACAAGTCTGTAGCTTAACCTTGGGGGCAAATTTACTGTGTCTTTCAATATTTAAGGAACTCTGATGGCAGTAAGGGCAGGTATTGGGCTGCAAGCCTCAAAGTCAGTAGTTCAAACTTACCATTGGCTCCCTGGGAGAATGATGAGGCCATCTGCTCCCATAAAGGTTAATAGTCTAAGAAATCCCATATTGGGTCATTATGAGTTAAAATGGACTCAATTGTTAGGAACATATAAATAATTAGATATTCATGAAGTGCACAGAAATTTCCCATTCTGGAAGAGCTGCTATGAAGGAGGGACCAATGCATCCTGCCTGTTTATAGCCAAGAAAAACAGGAAATCATCAGGATTCCTTAAACCATGGTCTGGACCAACTATGTTAGAATTACCTGTATGGATTATTAAATACAATTTCATGTAGTTTACCGCCTAGAAATCCAGGTTTACTATCATAACCCTGAGAGAAGGCCTGGCCATCAACATTTGCCAAGGAGATTTGGATGCATATTCTAGTTTGGCAACCACTGTCATAATTGACTGATGGAGTTACTGCTAACCACAAGGTCAGAAGTTCAAACCCACCAGATGCTCAACAGGAGGAAGATGAGGCTACTTACTCCTGTAAAGTTTAAAGTCTCCAAAACCGGAAAGGGGCCATGTTAGCCTGTCCTACAGGGTTGCTGTGAGTCTGAATCCTTAGTTACAGGGCCTAGGGAAAAGGCAATCACAATGCACATCCCTAACTTAAGATTAAAGGGAAAAGAACCTACTATTGAAGACAATTGCTCATTTTAGACCACCAAACCAATGGATCACTTTCTAATGATATTTTTAATAGAAATGTTCAAGTTTTATTGAATTTATTGTATATATTTTCAACTTTCATTGTATGTAAACTTCAAAACTCAAAAACCTCGCTACTATCGAGTCAATTCTGACTCATGGCAACCCTATAGGACAGGGTAGAACTGTCCCGGTGGGTTTCTGAGACGGTAACTTTTTATGAGAGTAGAAAGTCGCCTTCTTTCTGGGAGACTGGTGGGTTTGAACTGATGACCTTGCAGTTTGCAGCCCAATGTGTAACCACCACACCATAGTAAAACTCAGGTCATCATAAGTATTCAGTCAATTAGAGGATGAAGATTAAGAAAAAGCAGCAAGTCCGCAGAGTGGATTGATGTCATCATGATGTCCGTTATGAGACTGAGAAAACACCTGTGGGTGAGCTACTATAGTCATGCAACAGCTGTAAAACCTAGCAAACTCGAGCTATTCAAGAGCCGAAGTTTACTCTTCCCTCATGGTTTTCATAAAACCATAACTCCATTCTCTAACCTTCACTTTATATTACCAGTTGGCAAGGAATCGGGTCATTTTTGTTTATGTGTTTTATTGTTTGCACCTGGATCACTGTAATTGTTAAACTGTATCTTGTCAAACGGATGACTGGATGAATTGGTCAATGATAAAAGGAACAATACATGACAATTAAACAATAACTAAAACCAAACAACTTTCTAAACTATTTGCCATTTTCAAGAATGGCATTAATAAAATGGCATAGAAGTCCTGATTGGTAATCAAACGACATGGTTTTGCTTTTAAGTTTTCCAATCACTAAGTGCCTATGAAACTATGTGCTCTCTCTGATGCTCTGTCTCCCCTTTACAAATGAAGAATTGAGACAAGGTAATATTCCTATTTTAAAATGCTAGCATTTGTAACATCTGTAGTAGCTACATAATCTGGTATCAACTTGTTAAGGGGTGGAGTCTAGCCTGTCAATCAGGTCGCAGCTTCATAACCTCATCTGGAGGCTCCACAGAGCCAGAGCCCTGGAGCTGGAGGGGCCATGTGGAGACTCATGCCAGCACTGAGATGCTTCGACTGCAACTGGATCCACAAGTCTTTCCTCCCACTGGCCTCTGATCTTCCTGTGTTCAGCGTCAATGCATGCAATTTTTGAGTCAGAAGAGGAATTTATAGATTGGTATCAGACATATGGGCTAATATTGGACTAATGGCCTTGACCTGGATCGGGCTGGGATGTTTTCTCAATATTCAACTGCTCTTGTATACAAAACTCTTTCTCATACACATATGAGTCTACCTGGATTTGTGTCTTTAGTCTACCCAGACTAACACGACATCCCACCTCTACTATTCAGTCGATATGTTTCTTCTCAGAATTAAATAATCTTTCCTTTTAGTTGGATAATTTTGCTTGAAATGTAGCTCCATACAATTTGCTTTGCAGATTAAAATCCTACTGATCTTTATAATTAGTTAACTATGTAAGGCAAAATGAAACTCAACAACTTACAAAATGAAAATACACCTTATTTTGCAATCAGGTAAGAATGACAGCTCCGAGGTGAGACTATCAGAAGGTTCAGAATGTAACTTTGCAGGACGTTTTAACCTTGGACGCATATAGGCTTGCACCAGCTGATCACAAGCAAATTATTTTAGTTGTTGTAACTACAGAGTCTGATAAGAAATTATTTTGAAATTCATTTCTGTTGAAATGCTGCACAAAAATTGTATAAGCACCGTTCTTGTGCCAGCTTCTCTCACAATGCCACCCTGCATTGTTTCAACCTCAACATTCTTTTGATGCCACTGAAGAAATCTAATTTGAGAATAACTTGAGAGCCCCAAATGCTGAAACAATTCTGTACACATGAAGGCTATTTGAGGATTAATTGTTCAAATATGGAAATGTAGAGCCTACATTCTGGGTATTAAGTGTGGTGATCATAGTACATTTAGCATACACTGGAAGGAGAACTAGGGCAATCCATTACATGATTGCTTCATTAGCACTTTGAAAGATGGCAATCGGTGAATCATGATTGTATTTGTCCACTTATTTGAACTGCTTCTCTAATAAGTAAGAAATAAATCAATTTCATCATCAGCTCATTAATTCATTCAATAACTTCACTTCAAGCAAGTTTTAGACTATTACTACCTAGAAAAGGCAAAGAATGAGGACAAATGAATACTGATAATAGACGGAATACTCAATATTCAATCATGTTCAGAGTTTAAACAAAAAGTGGTGAAAAAATGAAAAATGACTTTGTTCCTATTTTTCATAACTTGTTTCACTACTATTCCAGGTGATCATGAGCAAAACTATTCTTTGCCCAGAAGCACTGGCAAACCAAAGCCAGCACGAAGGAGATTCTCTATAGCCTTTGCAGCGTGTCTAGTCCTTGGATCCCTGCATTAGCTAGCACACTCAAAGAGACCAGTTATGAGAATGATCTTAAACTGGGCTACATACTGGCCACCTAGAAAGCTGTGAAAAAATGGATCGCTGGTTTCCACCACTGGAGATGCTGGTTTAATTGGCTTGGGGTGAATACTAGACATTGCGATTTTTACATGGCCCCAAGCAGTTCTAATGTGCAGCCAAGAATGGGAACCATTGGAAAGACAAAGGGCGAAAGAGAGCCAATGAAAGAGGTGGTGCTGTGGGTTGAGTTCTGGAGGGCCGACTAGAAGGTGCTCAATGGGAGAACAACGAGCAGTCTGCTTTTATAAATGGTTACCGCCTTAGAATTCCTGCCCAGCAGGCAGATGCTGTCCTATAAGGTTGCTATCAGCTAGCATTGACTCAATAGTCATGATTTTTCAGCACAACTTTACTTAAATACAATATTAATTCTATTATTTAATGATTTCCACAATGGGTTCCCTTTGAAATAGACCCAGATATCTGTCTCTTCCAATTGGTTGGCCATGAAGGTATCTTCCAAATTTCTTGGCACAGACAAGAGAGAACTTCCTTTTTGGGGATCCAGTGCCTTCAAGACAAGATGGACTTCTTCCTGCAATACCCCAGGTTCCTGATCATATGACACCTCTTGAAATGGTGGATGCTGAATCAATTCTATTTGGGTACAGGGATTCTATGTATTCCTTACATCTTCTTTTGATGCTTCCTGTGTGGTTCAGTATTTTGCCCAAAGAATCCTTCAATATTGTAAGTGGATGATAATATTTCTCTTCAGTCTTTTCAAGATTAGAAATGGTACGTATATTCTTCACTTGAAGTTTTCTAACTCCAGGTCTTAAACATTTCATTATAAAATTTTATCTTCTCTACTTGCCCTTTGACTCTCCCACTTCTAGTTTTCCACGTCACCCTTTTCCCCCATTAGCTTTAGCAAATTTCAGACATCTATCTGGGTACTTTCATTCTTCCTTTTGTTTCTAATAGCCATTTGCTTTATGAGTGTGTGATATCCTTGATATTATTCCATAACTTGTCAAGTCTGCAGTTATTAGTGTTTAATGCATCAAATTTATTCTTGAGATAATTTCAAAGTTTACTTGGGAAATAATGAAATTTGTTCTTTGGCTCTCCTGGACTTATTTTGTTTTTCTTTAGCTTTACCTGTGAAGACCTGGTGGCACTGTGGTTTGAGAGTGGGTTCCTAACCACAAGGTCAGCAGTTGGAACCCATGAATCACATCTCAGAAGAAAGTGGAGCTTTTGCTCCCATAAAGATTTACAACCTCGGTAAACCACCGGGGTAATTCCATTCTCTCCTATTGGGTCCTTCGGAGTCAGAATCAACAGAGTGGCAGCAAATTTGGTTTTGAGTTTTCAGCTTAAACGTGAACTTACCAAAAAGCAACTGAGGTCTCGTAGTTGGCGCTGACTTTATTCCCAGCTCCCCCGTCATATGTTTCCACATATGTAGTCTTATGTTTTCCCATGAGGTTCATGTTTATAGTCAGTTTATGTGGTTGAAAAAAGCGTATTTGCAATGAATAAGTAGTTAGTCTTATAAAATTCTATCATGTGATCTCTACTTTATTTCCATCACCAGGGTCCTATTTTCCAACTACTGATCTTGGTGTCTGTTTCTAACATTCACATTCCTATCACCATTAACTAACAATCCCCCTGTCTGTTTCCTGTCCTTACATATGTTTCTGTGATTCCAAATGCTATGCCATCAGAATTTCAAATACCAGTAGAAGCTCTAATGTAGAAATATTTCAACATAGTTCCCATAGTAAAACATACTACAGAGGTGACGTAATCTGAAGAAAACGTCCGTAAGAACATTATGGAGTGCAGAACAGAACACTGTCAGGTTGAGTGCTGGAAGATGAATCTCTCAGGTCATGAAGGCCCTCAAAATATGACTAGTGAAATGCTACCTCATCAAGTTAGAGCAGACCCTAGTGACGTGGGTTCAAGCTTGGGGGACCTTCCTTCGCTCATGTGGCCAATTCAAAATGAGAAGACATAGCAGCAACAAAGGATTACTAATGTGATAATATGGAATGTATGAAGAATGAATACAGGAAAATTCAAAATATTAAAAAGGGAAATAGAATGCTTGAAGATCAATAACTTAGGAATTATGAGCTGAAATTGACTACATAAAATAAAATTAAAAAGTCACTGCAGCCCAGTTGATTGGTAGTGACCTTATAGGACAGAGCAGAGCTGTCCCTGTGGATTTCTGAGTCTGTAAATCTTCATGGGAGTGGAAGTTTTCATCTTCTCCCACTGAGTGGCTAGGGATTTTGAACGACTGACCTAGCCATTAGCCCGAGGCATAAATAACCACTACACCACCAGAGCTTTGGACTGGCCATTTTCACTCAGAAAATCTGAAAATCTGGTTGTGCTGCTTCTGCTGAAAGATGTGATGTAGACTTACTAGCTAGCAATCCATCGGCCTTTTAGCTCTCTACAGAGGGGGTACTCAGGAGATCAAATATGTACTAATTGAATTTGTTTCCATCTCTTGTTTAAAAAAAAATAGCTTTATAATTAATTACTAGAGTATATGACCAGTCATGGTTTTTAAAAATTATATTTTAAAAATTTATTCAGGGTAGTTTAGGTACACGGAAAAGTTGTGAAGAAAAGATAGAGAGTTCTCATATACCTCTCCATTTTTCCTATTATTTAAATGTGTATAGTACATTTGCCACAATGAATGAGCCAGTGCAATACATCATTATTAGTCAATGCAATACATCATTATTAGTCAATGCCCACATGTTCTACCCAGTTGTTTTTTCTGTTCCAGTAGCCTACCCAGGAGAGTTGTTATGTCTCCTGAGGTTGCTCTTCATCGTGGCCGTTCTAGCTTTTCTTGATTTGGCTGATTCTAACAGTTTTGAGGCATATGGGTCATATACTTTCTAGAATAACCCTTGAATTTTGTCTGATTGTTTTCCTCATGATTCAACTAGAGTTATGTGTTTGGGGTAGGAAGACCACTGCTATCAACTGGTATACTTATCACATCATAGGAAGGCTAGCTACTGTCAACAAGACTCAGTTGATTTTGTACCTTCAAAAATCTGCTGACGCACTGTTGGTAAGGTTTCTCCAGTTTAAAATGATCACCCCTAAGGTTTCTCCAGTTTAAAAGTATCACTCCTACCTCCATCACTCTTCCCATCTTACACTCTTCGGAAGGAATCATGAAGCACAGTTCACAATGAACAGTGTGGGAATAAATGTGTTTCATATCTTTGAAGGGGATGTAACCATAGAAATTATTTGAAACTTTTGCATATATTTACTTAATCATTGATACAACAATGAACTCTTAAATATTTATTTCGCTTTTTAAGTTATGATTCAAGATTTTAATAGTTAGGTTTTTGCTCAGATTGTTCCAATTCTACTCATTGGATTTCTCTAAGTTCCTACCTAGAATCCATGGGCATATTCCCAGTCATTTCCTGACTTACTAGCAATAAAATAATATCCAGGCACTCCTAGTGTATTACTGAACCCATTTTTGTAAATAAGCCTGGTTCTCTCACTGGAAATGATATTAGAAACCACGATCTGGGTGCTAGATATGCTCATTACTGCTGGGATGTCATTGCTTCTAGATCCTTCCAGCTAATGAGCATAACAGTGGTAAAGTGCTCAGCTGCTGAGAGAAGGTTCTAAGCTACCAGCTGCTTGGCAGGAGAAAAATGTGGCAGTGTGCATCTTTAAGGATGACAACTTTTAAATCCTGAGGCCAATTTTACTCTGTCCTATAGGGTTATGATGAATAGGAATTGACTTGAGAGCAACAATTTATTTATGTTTTATACTAACCTAAGGGAGCCTTGGTGGCACAACGGTTAAGTGTTCAGCTCCTAAGTGGAAGGTTCAAATCCAAGGTAACTCTGTGGAACTAAAGATGGCGTAGTCTGCTCTCATCATATTTCAGCCCAGAAAACCCTCGGGCTCCTTTTCACACTGTTAGATGGGATTTCTAGGTATCTAGAATAGAGTCATTGGCACACACCAAAACACATACTAACCTGTGTTTTTTAATCAGAATGAGGAAGACATCTATATGCACCCATCTGTATCTAAATGAAGGATCTTCGCCTTTGATGGCATTAATAAAATTGAGCAGGCTCTGTTACTCAAAAACTCAGAGTCATCAAGTCGGTAGTGATCCAGGACAGGGTAGAACTGCCATGGCGGCTTTCCAAGACTACAACCCTTTCAGGAAGTAGAAAGCCTCTCCTTCTCCCTGAAGAGTCCTTGATGGTTCTGAACTGCTGACCCTATGGTTAGCAGGCCAACATGCAGCCATACCTACACTTACCACCCAAGCGGTGATCTCTCACCAAGAACACTTTCTAGATTTGCATCTAGATTCATTGCAATGGCCACAGCGAACTCACAAACAATGCTCAAGATTCCAAGACTGATTAAGGAAGTGAACAGCTCACAATGTAGGTGAGAAATGCTCATGATAGAGATGTTTAGCAGGACATGTTACAGAATTCTTTCATGGTCGAAAATAAATGCCCCAAAGGCATGCCACTCCAAGATAAGCTCAACCCAACAGCACTAGACACCAGCTCCAGTTCCTTGAGTCAGTGAACCCAACTCCAAATAAGTGTCCAAAGGGCAGGACCCTGCTCCACAAGCCCTGCTACGAAAGCACTCAGCTTGACTCGCTCTTTACACCACTCTGTCTCCTTCTCTGGCTCCTGATCCCCACTGTATTCTGGATCAACGAGGTTAAGGGTGCAGGAAACTTGGGGTCCAGAGGACACAATCCACTCCTGGCCCTTGCTAGCCGTGAGCTTCCTCCCTCCTGCTTTTCATTTTATACTAAGCAGGATTACAATCACAGTGGCTCTGCTTAGCACGGAGTCACAGGTAATCCTATCAGTGTCCTCCCCTGTTGTCTAACCCAGCTGTTAAAGGTAGTTTGGTGGGAGTTACAGAAACTTTGGCAAGAGGAGCCATATTAAGTAATTCACTGCTCTTGTACAAACATTTTGTAACCTCCAGCCAATCCGAGGGAGAAACACTGGGCTTTCTCCTCCCATGAAGAGTTACTGTCTCAGAAACGCATAGGGGGTCGCTGTGAGTCTATACCAACTCATTGGCAGGGAGTTTTTTGTCTGTTTGTTTTGAATGAGCACATAGCTAATGAATGGTTGCTTAGATCGTATAGGGTAGATATTACTTTTTTCTTTGAAGTCACTCATTGCTGCACTATTTTGACAGACTCAAATGTACATTTTTTTAACTCATTTTCCTTGGTCCTAATACAGGATTTTGCCACCTTGTGACATTTAATAAGTGCTTATCTGGCAAACGCATGAAGGATTGTACATATTAAAAGCATCCACTGCCTTCCTTTTCACTCCGAGCATGTTACCTTCTTACCTAATAAAAGAAATAGAAGCTATGTTATGGCAACTACCCCAGCCAACAGCTCTTCTTCCTGCCAACACACTTCCACCACACCCACCTTTATCTCCCATTATGCACCGCGGTGCCCAAATCTC
>NW_022103918.1:7322303-7324569 GCF_000313985.2 Echinops telfairi | reverse complement strand
GGAGGAGGTGTCCTGGATCTCCTGGTTCTGTGGGCTTCGTGGCAATGAATTCTTCTGCGAAGTGGATGAAGACTACATCCAAGATAAGTTCAACCTCACAGGACTCGATGAACAGGTGCCCCACTATCGACAGGCTCTAGACATGATCTTGGACCCAGAGCCTGATGAAGAGCTGGAAGACAACCCCAATCAGAGTGACCTGATCGAGCAGGCGGCAGAGATGCTGTACGGATTGATCCACGCCCGCTACATCCTCACCAACCGTGGCGTCGCCCAGATGTTGGAAAAGTACCAGCAGTACTGTCCCCGTGTGTCCTGTGAGAACCAGCCAATGCTTCCCACTGGCCTGTCCGACATCCCGGGCGAGGCCATGGTGAAAGTCTACTGCCCCAAGTGCATGGATGTGTACACACCCAAGTCATCCAGGCATCACCACACGGACGGCACCTACTTCGGCACTGGCTTCCCTCACATGCTCTTTATGGTGCACCTGAGTACCGGCCCAAGAGGCCTGCCAACCAGTTCGTACCCAGGCTCTATGGTTTCAAGATCCACCCGATGGCCTACCAGCTGCAGCTACAAGCCGCCAGCAACTTCAAGAACCCAGTCAAGACGATTCGCTGACTCTCCACCCGGTCCTCAGTCTTTTACACCCCTGTTCCTTTGCTGCCATCCCTTCGAGAATCCTCTATGGTTTTTAGTTTAAATTAAAGGAGTCGTTATTGTGGCGGGAATATAAAATAAAATGGAAGAAAAAAAATCCAATTTGTTTATTTATATGCAATGAGTCATTCACAGAACCGATTTCCCAGAGCATTCAGAAACTACATTTAAAATAGCTTTAACAAATTCTTAGAAGAAATTCCTGATAAAATGTGTTGATATCTGAATGGAGAAAAAACATATAAGACTTGGAAAAATTATGTCTAATCATAAAATAAAAGTAATTTGCATTTTTTAACGGTAGGAAATAAATGTGTAAGTATGAACATAATTTTGACATGCTTATGATCTCAGATGTTAGTGAGCAGAAAAATCATGAGAGAAAATACAAATGGCTGACAGGCAAAATGTTCAGAATCATAAGTGATATACTTATGTATTTTTAGAAAGGTCACTGCTATAAAGTAGATGCCCACTCATAGTGCCCCTATGTAGCCCAGGGTAGAGCTGCCCCAGTGAATTTCCCAGACTGTAAGCATGTACAGAAGGAGAATGCCCATCTTTCTCATGAGAAGCTGCAGATGGCCTTGTAGAAGTTCAACACAAAACCACTAGCCACCAGGGCTCCTTATAAGTAATATAATAAATGTTAAATAAATGAGATATTCTTTTTCAATGATCAAATTTATAAATAAATTTAGTATCCTACCTAATTATAGCCACTTTGAGTTAAGTCATACGTCTTTAAAGGAGAAGCAGAAACATATATGATTGTTAATTTCTACTCTATTAATATCTGGCCTTTCTGACATTCACTATTGAGAAAGAAAGCTTTATAACAACAATAAGAAAACCAGTAAGTCCTCTAGTAACAATAACATTGGAGATATAATCTCCTAAGGGCCGAAGCAAATATTATGTAACAATAGAGTAGGCTAAGTTGCCCACTGGAATTTCTGTAGTGCCCAAAAAGCCCACAAAATAGGTTTTCCAACAATTTATTTGTATCACGTTTTTAAAGTAAAAGGAATCTTTATTTATATTTTCAACTTCAAATTAAGCTGAAAAAAACCCCCACATTCTTCCAGAATAAGTAGTTCATGCTAAGGCCCCAAAGATAGATTTTTCAGGAAAAGAGGTTTTCAGGAAGCAGACTGCAGTGAGCAAGGAGCGCTTGGAGGACAAAGACAGTGGGGACTCTGGAAGGAGAACACTTAGGGGAAACCAGTGCACCAAATGCTGAAGACAACTTGGGCTGATACCCAAACCTATCTTTATGTCTACACTCTTTAAAAGCCTCCTGTTGAAAATATTGTGCTATGGTGCCGTCTAAATGGAAGCAGCTGTGGACACAGATGCAGTTGCTCTGTTAGTCAAACCAATGGTCCACTGGATAGTAAGTTAATACAGCTTTCATGCTGGCAGATGAGCTCTTTAGCTGTTCAGTGGACGTGATTGAATCTGTGCTTTGTGTACAGTTTGCGTCCAGTTCTCGATGATGCACAATGTCACCACGCCAACATGAGAGGGGCAGTTTAAGATCTGGTGATAGGACACATGTGTTAGCAGATGACTTTGTTTTGTATGCCAATGACATAAAAAA
>NW_022103918.1:7319736-7321751 GCF_000313985.2 Echinops telfairi | reverse complement strand
TTTTGGAAAGACCTGTGAACAACACTGAAAAGCTATTATTGTGGAGCTTGATTTCTAGGGAAAGAGACAGAAAACAAATAATATAATACATAATGGTATCATCTATTTTAAAAATCACTGCCATTGATTTGATTACAGTTAACCAGTAGGTCAGGGCAGGTCTGTCCCAATGATTTCCCAAGGCTGTAGCTCTTTACTGGAGTTGAAAGCCCCAGTCTTTTTCTCCCCGTGGTTTTGAACTGATGACCTTGCAGTTAGCTACCAGGGTTCTGCCACCAGAGCTCTTTAGAAGGTGATAAATCCTCTAGAATAAGATAAGGAGGACTGGGAGCTTGAGAAATGCATTTTTACTTGAAATGTGGAAGGTTTTCAAAGCTCTGCATATTCAGAAGTTGATAGCCAGGTGCTTTAAACCACCCACGTTTGGGCTAGTAGTTAGGACTTCATCATTTGCAGCACCCAGGGGTTCCGAGGATCAAGGGTGACACCAGAGAGTGAGTGAGAAACCAGAAACCAAACCTCTGCTAACTCAGCATTATAGCAACCCGATATAGGGTTTCTGAGGCTATATCTCCATGGTGGTAGACAACCTCGGGTCCACAGAATGAGGACGAAGGAAGGATGGAAGGTAATGACAACAAAGGGAAAGTGGATCAACTCCAGAGGCCTGTAGGTTACTCATGGGAACCCTAGAATGCAGGGAAGAACTTCCCCTGGAAGTTTCTGAGACTGTAAAACTTTAAAAGAGAAGAACCCCTCCTCTGTTTCTGGGACAAATCCCTAGTGCCTCCTATTTGTCAGACCTGCTGAGCACCGGAAGGGGCCCCGTGGGTGCTGTTGGGTATGTGTTCCACTGCTAACTTCGGGGTCAGTGATTCAAACCCAACAGCTGCTTCGCAGAAGGAAGATGAGACTATTTGTTCCCATAAAGATTTAGAGCCTCAGAAATCCTATAGGGTTGCTATGAGTGAGAATTCATTCAACGACAGATTTTGTTTTTATTTTGTTGTAGCCATTAACGATAAAGTCAGTGAACAGAGCAGGTGAAAAAGCTTCACTGTAGAGGAGAGAAATCATTTGAAAGCTTTTCTTTTGGGGGGAGGTGTACTACCTAAGGGGAGGTCTTCCTTGAGGAACATGTGGATTGTCTTAGGGATATTTGAATTGTGATCTGAATGAAATGAAGGAGCAGACTCTCAGAATATATTCTCTAGGGACAGTGATTCCCGGTCAGAGGACTTATTCTAATAGTTCTTTCAGAGTCTAACCATTAAGCCATCTTTCTGACAGTTTTTTTTCTTGCAAATTTAAGTGAAAAATTTGGTTAATAAACAATATGTAGTTAGTTGGCCCTTACCAGCTAGATTGGATCGTCCATAAAATGAAAATCTAGCATTTGGGAAAAGTCATGTGATTCAGGATGAAGGGCCAAACTAATACTAGCAGTTCCTTAAACATTTAAATGCAGCAGTATTCTAATATATGAGAGGCTTCAAAAAGATATGTAGAAAAATGGAATTAATAGATAATAATACAAATTGGCCACTAACTTTTTAACAACCCCTCTGTATAACCTCACATGAGAGATGTGAGGATATGCTCTTATATTTATATTATTTATGATTGATCATTTACATTTACAAATATTGGGATTCCCCATTTTTTTCAAAATCAATTTCACGTAAAGTGTAAAGTCTGAATAGGTTTATTGTAATCAGATAGAGTCAATTACATACTTAATACTGTAAGAGGAAAAACTGCATAAAGCTGGTAAATTATTTAGCATAATATTAGAATCATGACAGGTAAATGCATTAAGTAAGCTAATAATATTTCAATGATTTCCATTATGTCATTAAAATTTGGACTCTTAAAATTTTTTTACCATGATAGCAAAATCTCCTATATTAAAAAAAGTCTGGACTACTCAGAATGTTTTAAATTATTACAAAATATGTTTAGATATAATCTGTCAGAAAAATAAAAATGGCAAAATATAACTATTTCTTTTTCCT
>NW_022103918.1:7317921-7319045 GCF_000313985.2 Echinops telfairi | reverse complement strand
TAACACTTCTAAGTTAAATTCAGTAAGAGAATTAAAGTTTTTTTTTTCTATTAACTGGATGTATTTAAGAGTTAGATAAATAAAACCCTCTAGCAAAATACAATATACATAATTTTAACCAATATGAGGAAACTCATAAGAAAAAATCAATCTGATTATAGATTTCTACATATTCACACATTTAAAGAAATTTTACTAGATAATATGGGGAGAATCCAGACATGAAAGATCACTCTAAAAAGGAAACAAAAATTTTAGAGTCTCGCTCAAAAATGGTTGAGGCATCATGTAGAGATTTATGAACTTTTTTAGTACTTTAAATTAGTATGCTCTTCAGTGTGAAAAGATTGCTCATTTTCTTCTTCTGAGCAGTCATAGAAATGAATTGCCTCTTCCTATTTGAGTGTCCATTGCAACAACTGTTGGATGATCTTTAAAATTTGTCTGTGTGCGCTATCAATGATATCTTTTTATAGTTAAGATCATCCAACAACGGTGGTGTTGACAAGGAGCTGACAAATTCAGGCCAGATTGAGAAGGGGATGTGGAACAAGGGCATTGCTGATGTCAGTTGGATCTTGGCTCGAAGCAGAGAGGACCAGAAAGATGCTTACTTGTGTTTCAGTGATTATACAAACTCTGTGGACCATAATAAACTGAGGATGACCTTGAGAAGAATGGGAATTCCAGAGCACGTCATAGTGCTCATTCAGAACTTGTCCATGGATCAAGAGGCTTTTTGAACAGAACAAGGTAATACTCCACAGTTTGAAATGGAGAGGAGCGTGTGTCGTGGTGGTCTCCTCTCACCATACTTGTGCGATCTATATCATCAGAGAAGCTGTATTATATGACGAAGAATGGGGCACGATGTTTGGAGGAAAGCTTGTTAACAACCTGTGTAGGCAGAAGACACAATCTTACTTGCTAAGAATGAGGAGGAATTGACGACCTTGCTGATGAAAATAAAGGATTGCAGCCTGCAGCGTAGATTCCAACTCACGGTAAGGAAGACCAACATCCTCACAACTTGACCAATAGGTAACAGCATGATAAATGGAGAAAAGGTTGAAGTGACCAAAGATTTTGTCTTATGTGGATCCACATGGAAATAGCAGTAAAAC
>NW_022103918.1:7316058-7317118 GCF_000313985.2 Echinops telfairi | reverse complement strand
TCATTACTCAGGAAGTATGGCACGTCATTAATGACAGGTCAGGCAACTAGAAGCTTAAGCAGAGGGAAGCGAAAGAATGAAACATAATGGATTTTTCCACAAACTTTTTTGTTCTTTTTTGTTTTTGTTTGTTAAATTCTTACAAGGACTTATTTATTTATTTTTAAGCAGTTTTGTTGACATGTAATTCACATACCATACAATTTAATGATTTAAATATAGCAAAATGTTTTGCATTTATCAACACAATCAATTTTACAACATTGTTTTCATTCTTGTATCCACCAGTATTAGCTCCTCATCTTCCCCAAGCTCTTCTGCCATAACCTAAGAAGCGATTACTCTAGTTACTGTCTCTATAGCTGTGTTGATCCAGAATTTCATATGAAGAAATTCATTCAAAAAGGAAGGACTTATTTTTGAAGTCCCCTAGAAAGTAGGTTCTATGCATCTGCCAACCTCATTAAGCTGTGCAGTTAGATCTAAGTATTTCACCATATATACGTTGTAACTCAATAGAATGAAAATGGGGAAAGAGTATTTTTTCTCTGTGAACTGAACAAAGTTAACTTGAGGGACGTGTGTGAAAATATTTGTCTTTGTAGTCTAGTTATCCAAAGACTAACAGTTGACTCATCTATTTTTTTTTAACATTTTATTAGGGGCTCATACAACTGTCATCCCAATCCATACACACTTCAATTGTGTAAAGCGCATTTGTACATAGTTTCTCAAAACATTTTCTCTCCACTCAAACCCCCGACATTAGGTCCTCTACTCATCTATTTTTTAAGAAGGTTTTACTTTAAGTACTTAAAATGTATTTCCCATTCTGTTATGCCAAAATATAGACACATTTAAGGTGTCTTGTTAATACTTGTACATATTTAGAAAAATGTGTTCATACATTAAAGAATCTGGATTCCAGATTACTCAGTGAACTCCCACTTTGTAGAGGAGCCCCCAGGGGGTTGTGCTTTCGTGATGTTTTGCTACCAGAAGTTCAGCAGCCTGAAACCACTAACTGTTCCAAGGACAAAAGGAAGGGCTTTCTACTCCT
>NW_022103918.1:7314813-7315958 GCF_000313985.2 Echinops telfairi | reverse complement strand
AAAATGTGTTCATACATTAAAGAATCTGGATTCCAGATTACTCAGTGAACTCCCACTTTGTAGAGGAGCCCTCAGGGGGTTGTGCTTTCGTGATGTTTTGCTACCAGAAGTTCAGCAGCCTGAAACCACTAACTGTTCCAAGGACAAAAGGAAGGGCTTTCTACTCCTTTAAGGAGATACATCCTTGAAAGCCCTCAGGGGCAGTTCTACCCTGTCCGATAGGGTTGCTGTGAGTCAGCGCCAACTCATGGGCAGTGAGTTCCCACATTTATATAAATGTCTGCACCTTAGTACCTTGGTCAGACAAGGGAAACTAGTAATCATCTTTAAGTGCCCTGAGGGCCAGGAGCAAACGTAGACAGCTGATCCTAAGACCATGGACAAGACTCCATGCAGCTCGTTGAAATTTTGAGTAGTTATCCTTAAGTCAATATTTATGTTTTCTTTTTAGGGATTTCTTCTAAATAGTGAAAAATGGAAGTTTGTCTAAGTTGCATGTTTCTCTGCTTAAAAATGGCTTCTCATGTTTTAAAAGAAAATACATTAGTTAAGCTTGCCCACTCAGCAGTCAGGGTAGGGGCTGCTTCTAAATGTTAGATTTCCATGCCCCTCCTCATTTTGGACATGAATATATGGACCTTTAGTAATTCCTGTTGAAAAGTACAGCTTCATACTCAAAGTTATCATGAATCCTAAGCTTATCAAAGAGTCATAGGCACAAAACTGTGGTACCCCACTGCATAATTGGCACAGCCTCAAGTACCATATGTTAATCTAACCTTAATCAGGAAAAAAAGAGTGCTCTAAATAGATTTTGGAACCTTTAATTGCAAATCTATTCTGTGTATTTCTTTTTAAAATCAGGTTTTTACAAAGTATCACTTTTTGTCATTATAAATTCATAATCAGACATAAGGAAGCTCAGAAATGCTTCAATTTGTAATTGCCACCTTGTGTCTTCATTGTTGATCTCCAAGCATTCTGTAAAGCTTCATTGAGATGACTTAGTAACAAACTTGACTAAGAAATCGCCCTCGCGGCCATCAAGCCTATTCTGACTCAAAATGACCCAGTAGGGCAGGATAGAATTGAAACTACTGCTCTTTCTGAGTAGAAAGCCCAAGATAACTGATAAGAACCCATTA
>NW_022103918.1:7312481-7314216 GCF_000313985.2 Echinops telfairi | reverse complement strand
GAATTCAGCTTTACGGGTTTTAAGGCCAAGATGTTGTTGGTTGCCACCATAGTCACTCATAACTCTAGCCCCTCTATACAAGATATCCATGGAAAGGGAAGACAATTGATGGGCTTTCCCAAAAGAAGACTTATAAGTCTGATACTTTTTTTAAAAGTATATTTCTTTGAAAATAACAAGAAAAAAATAAGAGTTGCTCAGAGAACAGAATGGATATAAACCCTTCACTCCATGGAGCCTTAGATCTTAGTCTCCAGACTCTCCAGTGACTACCAATCTAGGCTACCTGGGATTTAAAATAATTTAATCAATTAAAAATAATATTGAATACATTTATGATTTAATAAAAGTTTAATTTTATAACCCTATCTATGATGTACAATTTTCATTAAACAACATGAGTGTAGTTATCACTTTATAGAAAAAATATCAGAGTGCAAATACGTGTTTCTGATAGCTTATGAACTCATACACAATAGGTAAAGCGTGGGATAGCAAAAGATGTGTCAGCTTATGCATGTTTTTTTTTCTTCAGCTAGCTAACATTTAAACACCACATTACACAGCAGATCACAAAGTATACTTAAAAAACTGAACCGAACAAGGCATAAAGTTCTATGGTACATCGATGTAGGGGATGCCAGCCTACCCCCTCTCCCATTCTCCTTTGTTCCATTTGACTGATGACACTCTCTTGGACATGATCATTATGTGTGCTCCCTTACGGAATCCATAGTGTGCTTGCCTCCACTACTCACAGATTCAACTCCCGCAACTGCTCTTTCCAGCTATAAACCTGCACCTTTTGCAGGGTGGTACTTTATTTAATGTGGTATTTATTTGTTTGTATTACTATGCAACCAACATTTTACGGTCATTTGTTAGTAGAATGGTTATGTGTCAGGCTGCTGACTGAAACCAGCAGCTACCCCTCAGCAGAAAGACAAGGCTTTCTAAAAACCACAGGGGCAGGCTCCACTGTCCTACAGGGTCACTCAGAGACAGAACCGGCACTATGGACATGACATACAGAAGCATCTAGGTTTGAACAGTCTATCGCAACCCTGATTTTGTGGTGGTATTTTTTGTCAAGTGCCCAAATTTCAGGAATTCGTATACTGCAGTACTGTAGGAACACCAACCTATCTTTGTATCTTGAAATACAGCAGACTCTCTTATCCAAGGAGGTTGCCACGTTACTGTGGTGAAATTCCTCCAGGACAAACCAAGGGAAGACCAGAGATCTGAAATCATAGTCCTGATTCTGAAGTACTTGAGGTTCTAATAAACTTAATTTAATGAATCCAACAGATCATCATAGATGATAAAGGGTTTTACTTTTGTCCAACTAAACCACAATGACCAAATATTGTCTTTGTATAGCAGCAGAATGTTTGTGAGTTTATCCCTTCATCCATCCGTGCCCTCATCCATCCATGCCCTCATCCAAGCATCCATCCATTTGTTAAATATATCGAGTTCTAAGTACTAGGTAGTAAGTTATCAATTCCTCTCCACTGGCAGGAAGCCATGGAGAGCCAATATGTGTGTGCTTTCTTCAGTACATAGCACAGAATCAGTCCCCACGTGTTACCATTAACACCAGGCCACAGGAACACGGTCATCCTCCTAGCACAATATTCTTTAACCTCCATTTGTTCCTGTTGACATTGAGTCTCAAAAAGGATAAACTTGAATCAAAATTAAAGTAAGTCAATCAGAGACTGAATAAATG
>NW_022103918.1:7307281-7311653 GCF_000313985.2 Echinops telfairi | reverse complement strand
TTGAATGAGTGCAGCAATCACCCCACACCAGGGTCGACAGCTGTTTGAATGGGTGCAGCAATCACCCACACCAGGGTCGACAGCTGTTTGAATGGGTGCAGCAATCACCCACACCAGGGTGCACATTGAAGAGAGTGCAGCAGAGCAGCAAAGGGAGCAGAGCAACAAAGTCCATGAGGAATCCCGAAAATAGACATCGGACTGAAGGGAGGGCCTGGCACTACATCAGACCCAACCGGAAAACACTCATAAGGGTCAGGAGACAGAGCTGGAACTATTCACAGGCTATTTTTTATTTTTGTTTCTTTCTTTTCCATGTGGTCTGTATAAGATAGGCAGAATAAAATATCCCAAGGAGAAAACAACAGGGCCGACAGTTCCAGGGAGACCGGGGAGAAGAGGAGTTCGAAGAAAGGGAGGGGAACCAACAGACCCAGGGACAAGGGAACAACAAGGGATCTAAAACTGATGGGGAGGAGGGCATAGAATGCCTGGTAGGGTATGAGCAAGTGCAACAGAACTGAGAGGAATTACTGAGAGCCAAATGAGGATAGAACATGATAGTGGGACAGGAGGAAAGTAAAAGGAGACAGAGTGAACGAGGAGGCCAAAAACATTTACAGAGAAACAAGCATAGCCATGTACATATGTATCTATATTAATATATAATGATAGGGATATAGATCTTTGCACATATATTTATATGTTAAGTAGCAGATGGACTTTGGGACTCTATTCAAGCCCTCCCTAAATGCAAGAACACTTTGTTCTAGTAACCTGGCATTCTGTGGTGGTCACCTTCCTCACACAATTGATGAAGACAAAATGGGTGCAAAAGCTAATGTGGTGAAGAAAGCTGATGGTGTCCAGTTATTACAAGATAGAGCATCTACGGTCCTAAAATCTTGAAGTTAAACAAGCGACCATCTAGCAGGGAAGTAACAAAGCCCATATGGAAAAAACACACCACACTAACCCGTGTGATCACAAGGTGTCAACAGGATCAAGTATCAGGCATCAGAAGACCCAAACAAGCAACCATTTTGATGAGAACAAAGTGGGGTTGGAATGGAGACCCAAAGCCAAGCTGTAGTCAATTGGATATCTCTTCATAGAAGGGTCACAAGGAAGGAACGAGCCAGCCAGAATGCAATATAGCACTGACTAAACACACAACATTCCTCTAGTGCTTTAATGCTTCTTCCCCCTCACTATCATGACCCAAATTCTACTTTACAAATCTGGCTAGATTGGAGCATGTACACTGAAACAGATAAGAGCTCTCGACACAAGAAATGCAGGAAAGATAAATCCTTCAGGACCAGTAATGAGAGTAATGATACCATGAGGGTAGGAGGAAGGTTGGGGGAGAGGGGAGAGAAAAGAGGAACCAATCACAATGATCTATGTATAGCACCCACCACCCCAGGGGGATGAACAATAGAAATGTGGGTGAAGGGAGACAGCAGATGGTGTAAAATACGAAAATAAAAATGATTTATAAATTATCAAGGGTTCCCAAGGATGGGAGGGTTGAGAAGGGAGGGAAAAAAACAGGAGCTGAGACCAAGGGGTCAAGTAGATAGAAGATGTTTTGGAAAAGATGATGGCAGCACATGTATAAATGTACTTGATACAATTGATGTGTGGATTGTTATAAGAGCTGTAAGAGCCCCCAATAAAATGATTTATTGAAATTACAAAGCAAGAGAGAGGGAGGTAATCAAAGGTGACTTTGTGTATTTCTTTGCTAAACTGCTATTTAGTTCACAGGTGAGCTCAGAGGATAGTTTCACTTCAAGCTTTGAGAGCATCGCAAGATAACTCTCATGGATTCCTCTCATTTCAGGGAGTCCAGTGATCGATGTGATTTTAAAGGGACATTAAAAGATAAATCTATGGTTGCTTTTCAGCTGTGTAAAATTGGATAAAATGATGGAGATTCATAAGTGTGAACTGCTTACCTCCAAGTCCTAAAATCACTACATTCATTTGTCCTTCCTTTGTTGTATTGTCCTAAATTTTAGGGTTTCTCATTGTGGTGAAGAGGTGGCGTTAGGTTCTGTCCAGGTGGTTCCACTGTAGAGTGACCCCAATGCAGCAAAATCCTGTCCTCACAATGGTTGTAAATCTTGAGCTTAAGGCAGTGGTCACGAATTACAGAAAGCCCACTCCTAATAGTCTAAGAGCATTGTCAGTGTAGGCACCGAGCCGACGCATGACCAGAGCCTGGAAGAGCAAATTCCAAGAAGGGACTGAGCAAATACATTCCATACAGGTAGACTTAGAGCAAAAGACAACTGGGGCAAGTTGATTTCTTTTCTGCTGTCCACATTAAATAATTCCTTGAATTATTTTAGATAGAAGGTATATTTGAAATTTTTAAAAGTAGAATTTGTTCCTATAGATCAATCAGGGTGGTGCTAAGTCGCTAATTTGATAAAACAAGAGAGGTACCACAGTTTGGAAGTATTCTCATCAACATCACTATGTTTTCTTAACTAGTATTTATTTCTACTTTATTTCTAGGCTCTAATATGCACTGCAATGACTACGTAGCACTCACAGACAACATCTATTTTTAAAGGGTTTATTAAGGGAGTTAACAGGCTATAAAGCCAGGGAGATATGCTCAGGATAATGTTGTTCATCAGGATATATTACGAAGTTCTTTCGGGTCTGCTAGTGAATGTCAAAAGGTCATACCACTACGCAGAAGCATCAACTCCAGAGCACTCAGCTGCAGCTCTGTGGCCAGCAAGTCCAGCTTTCCCAATTAAAAGTCCAGAAGCCTCCCTATACTGCAGAAACTGTCTCTCACACAAAAGCACTAACGTTACTTGATTTGGGAGTTGGGATGTCCACCACTGTTGCCTGTCCTGACTCCTGGTTAGGCTGCTGCTCCTCCGATGGCGCAGGTGTCTTCTGGATCAAGAGGTTCACTGAGCAGGACTTTTGGGTCCAGAGAATGTGCTCCACTCTGCTCTTGCTGTTCATGAGCTCAATCCTCCTGCTTCTCAGAGGACTTATTTTTTTTTTTAATCTTTCTTTTTTTTTCTTTTTTTTCTTTTTTAACATTTTATTAGGGGCTCATACAACTGTTATCCCAATCCATACACACCAGAGGACTTATTTTATATGCAGCATGATGGATGTCATTCCAGGGCCTCTGGTTCACAATTACTCCCAGATAAATCAGTATCTTCCCCCACATTCTTATCAGATCCATGCAGAACAAGGTGATATTGTAGAAGTTAAGAGACTGCCCCTGCACCTAACAATACATCTTTTTGTTATTGTTGTTTAAAGCATTGCTTCCCTCAGTTTGCTTCAGTTTATCTTTAAAAAACACCAGGTGAAAAAAAATTCCCCTGCATCTAACGTCTCCAAAATATCCTTAACTATTTCAAGGCAGAATGATATAAATTTCCTCCCACCCCAATTCTGCTCCAAGTACCAGACAAGGAAAGAGCATGCTTCCCCTGCCCCATACTTGGTCAATGGACTTTTGTACAATTTACTTGATGACCCTATGTGATGACAGAAAATATTGAAAATCAAAATAATACATGTTACCAATCAAGCACAGACACAAGACACATTCTTCTCTCAGAGAATACAGACACACACACACACACACACACACACACACACACACGCACATACAGCGTGAAATGGCAATCAATCACTCAAAATTGTGCTTCTTTGGTCTCATGACACTGAAGTCAGCTAATTCACATATTTGTCCCTGGATCTGGTTATATAATTATCAAGACAATGATAAGCTCAAAAAGCCTAAGTGTAATGCATTTTGTAGTACCAAGAAAATAATAGTTACAGAATAGAAAGCTTTATTTCATTAAAGTAAAAGGTCATGACACAAAACAAAAAACTATATTCCTCTTCCTTTTCTATAAAAGTAAATGAGGCTAGGACATAAAATTAAAGGTCTATGCCACTTCCTAAGTAGTTGGACCAATGTCATTCATTTATATTCCTTCTTGTATGGAAGTCGTCTGTAATGAATTAAGTGAGATGACTCAGACAAAATGCACTGGCTTCTGTAGAGAATCCAAAGTTATGGGTGAAGAGACTACGTGCTACCATAAGAAGGTACAGAATTGTAAAATACTGGCAATAGTCCACATTTCATGTTAAATATAAATATTTAAACATATTATTATATTTCCATATAGGGAATACATTGAAAGCATTGAAAATGTAGAGTATTGTCGAGTGTATGGACAGCGATGCTTGTGTGTTTAAGTGTATGTAGATATGTATCAATGTGCACAAACCCACTTTTTCCCTACTCACAGTGATGCTATAGGATAGAGTAGAACTGCGCCTGTGGAACTATACATCCTTACTG
>NW_022103918.1:7300587-7307046 GCF_000313985.2 Echinops telfairi | reverse complement strand
TCCATTCATGGTCTAATGACCAAGCGGGGCCACCCCCCCACTGGATTTCTAAAGCTATAAATCTTTACCGTACCCCAAAGCCCCATCTTTCTTTCACAAAGGAGCAGTTTAGCAGCTCATACCTAACCCACTATGCCACCTGGGATCCTGAATTACTATATAGTACACATGAAATTAATTAGTAAAGTAATATGACAATGTTAATAATACTTTCTGGCTGATTTCTACCGAGGAGACACTTGCCTAGACATTTGGTATACCAACTCATTGTGTAAGCTGCACACAATCTCATATATTACCAGTGCTATTATTTTACACACACATAAGAAAAACTGAAGCACAGTGTAACTTATAAACAAAATGCCTTAAGTTACTGTGAATGTGCTGGTTGATTTCCAGTTGTTTCCTCCCCTCCAACATCCTTCTCTGTTCGATGGAAGCTAATTCTATAAATGACAATATCTAGATCCCACAGCCCACAGATTCTGTTTAGGTTCAGCTAAAGGACATAACCATTAGAACGTGGATGTTTATAACCCCTCCTAGCTGCCCTACTCCCACCTACTCATGTGTACGTTGAGCCAGCAGAGACTCTGAACCTCTTCTGAAGGTCACTGCTCTGGCCACTCCCACTGCATTTCAGCCATGGCTGCCTCTCTCCACTGTTACCTGCCAGCAAGAAGTGATAAAAATGCTTCTCCCTCATGCTGACACAGGTTGCCTCCCCATCCCTTGCTGCTTTCCTGAATATTTCCCAGATGACTTCAGCGATTACCCACCAGGCCCCAGGTTCATCTAGTAGCAGAGACAAGATCCAAAGGTAGGCAATCTGGTTCCAGAGGCTGTACACACTCACCCATCTCATCCTGCCTCTTCACTCTCTTACAACAAAAACAATGTACCAAACTGTTGATAGGAGCTGCATCTGGGAAGTAGGATTATAGGTTATAATTTAGACATCTCTATTTTATATCTCTTTAAGGGTCAGATTTTGTTGTTTTATATTTTCCCAATACATGCAATATCATTGATTAAACATCAATGGAAGGAGTGAATGGGATTTGAAACCACTTATTACTTCAGACTATTACATTTAAGATTCTATATACTTATAGAAGAACCTTTATAGAACAGATATTATTGTCTATCTAAATTTTTGTTTAATAAATTTTATTTTAATGTTTTCTTATGAATTATTGATAATCATTCTTTAAAAACAGAGGTTGGGATAATGTGTTATATTTTGACACTCTGGATTGCCAAGAAAAAAATGTCTTAATAGAAAAAAATCTTAAAGGATTTTGAAATTATTATCCCTCCTATTGTTGAAAATGCATCAAAGAGATCATGGGTACTAGTTCTTTTGATGAGATGAGAAACAACAAAAAAATGATTAATACTACATTTTTAATATTATATTAATATCTTTAGAGTTTTACAGTTTCCTTTGGGCATTTTTAATATACAAAGCGGCTTCAAATAGCTGTTGGAAAAATGGAATTAAAAGATAATGAAATTTTTCCATGACCTTTTTGAAACCCTCTCTTTTAATAGAGTAAATTTCACCAACTCTGTAAGATCAAGTGAGCATTATTTCATAGGGAAGTGAAGTCGAGGTGAAGGAGGCTTGATGGCACAATGCTGTAGGGTGCAGCTGTTAAGCAAGAGGCCAAAGATTGAGGTCCCCAGCGCCTTCTCATGACAAAGGTGGCCCAGTCTCTTCCACAAAGCCGGCAGCCCAGCAAAGCCTGAGCCAGGCGATGATGTGGCTTCTAACCCCTAAGTCCTAGAGGAAGAACTGTGAGAGTGTGATCTTTCTCCTTTGATCCTCAGAGCAAAGACCATCAGAAGATGAAGAAGATAATAAAAGAACCGCTGAAAGGAGAAATTCTCAAGTTCAGCACATGTGCCTTTGCCCCATTTGGACACCATGAACCTGCCAGAAAAGGATGGTGGAAATGGTTAGTTTGAGCCTTTCTGTGTGGAACCTGTCAGAGGTGCTCTGCAGATGCAGCCTTGCGAGCACCGGCAGGAAGGACTGAAACAGGGAGAAGCCACTTGCTCTCGGCTCATTCAAATACCCTCACCGTCTAGCAGCCCCTTCTCTCCAGGAAAGAGAGAGCAATCCTTGCTAAGAACTCGCTGGCTCTCTAGTTCAGGAATCTTTACAACCAACCACTGGAAAGAGAGCCCACAAGTGGTTAAGCCCAGAAAACAAATGTCCGAGGAGCCCAGGAAGTACAGCGCTTAGAAGAAACTAGACAGTAGGAAAACTCAGAGGAGAAGGGGCTGGTCCAGCTATAGAAAGAGCTGATGCACACGGCCAACCCAGTACCTCAAGGCCAGGCTGCGGAGTTTGAGTCCAGTGACCAGCTTCGGATTGTGTCCCTGTCTCTCAAGTTGTCCACTGCTAAACTCAGCTGCATGAAGCTTTGATGGTATAGTCATTAAGCGTGGGGCTGCAATCTGGATGGTCAGCAGTTCAAAACCACCAGAAGCTCTGAGGGAGATGGAGCTTTCTACTTTTGTAAAATTGTTAGTCTTGAAAACGCACACAGGGTCCAGATGAGTCAGCTCCCCTAGAGACACCCAGCTGCAAGCTGCAGACACCACCTGGCGCTCCGAGAGGCTCTGCGCACCATTCTTCATCACTGGGGCAAGGAAAGAACTCATATCTCTAGATTTTAAAAATCGAATCATGCAAGATATGACAAAATAATAATTTATAAATTACCCAGGGTTCATGAGGGAGAGAGGGGGAAAATGAGCACCTGATGCCAGGGGCTTAAGTGGAGAGCAAATGTTTTGAGAATGATGAGGGCAATGAATGTACAAATGTGCTTTACACAATTGATGCACATATGGATTGTAATGAGTTGTATGAGCCCCTAATAAAATGATTAAAAAAATGAATCAAGCCTGATAGTGCACCCCAATCTAGATCATAGTCTGTGATATTCCTAAGTAACCTTTCGACCAACAGTTGGCTGCTAATATGAATTTAAATTTTCAAACTAGAAATGTGTCACAATGTATCACAACTATCTCTTAGCTTCTTGTATTTATCTATCATATTGTGAAAATAAATAAAGTACTGCAAAAAACAAACCAACCAGCCAGAAACAGGGAACCTAGAGAGTTCTACTCTGTCTGGGTAGGTACGAGTTGGAATGAATTTAGTGGTAACTGAACGGTAACAGGCTTCATGGAGACTCAGATGCATAACAACAGCGTTACACATTCACTCCTCTCTTTAGTTATTGGCAAGAATTCTTCCATTTCCCATCTCCATCTTGCAGACACAATGTTCGCACTTTACTCCAACACTCACAGTGAGTTTCTCATATTATAATACCATATCGTTTGGTAAAAATGAACAGTTCAGCCTCATAGCCAGATGTTTTGGAATGTTTGCTTCTAAATACTGAAGGATAACAGTTGAAAGTTTTCTTGATAAAGAAAATTCAATCTTTGTTTTTGAATAGCAATTGATAAAGTGCATATATCCAAGAAATCTGCATAGCTCAAGTAATTTTCATCTTAGCATCAAGCATCAAATTAATCCATCACATTCAGTAAAAACAATCATAATAGACAAACCTTTCTCCTGTGGTTCTTTCAATCTTTTAGTGCCTCTCAATGTGAAGTGTTAAATCCATCCATTGCAAAATGTGATTATTTCCTAAAAGCCATATCTAGCTTACCAGAAAAACCCCCTGCAAATCTAGAATTGTCCCACCACTAGGCCTCCACATGTCATTCAAATCCAACTCTCCTGCCCAGGATTTATTAATGATTGACTGCCAGCAGCAAACACATTAGAGCCCCAAATCCTTTTGGCTCTATGACGTCAAAGCCTCCATAGCTCTGTCTTTCCTGAGCAAACATGTGGGAAAAATTCAGGTCATTCATTATTGGAGCGTAAATGTTAACGATTGCTGTTTCTAAGCCATAGGCGTTATCCTGGCTTACAACCCATCTGTCCTCACCCTGTAAATCAGCTAACTTGATTTTGGACTTGTGTTTTAGTACAATAAAGTTATTGAGTCTTTAGAACAAAAATTAATTATACAATTTAAGTACGTGATGTAACTTGTGATCACAGTTGTATGTATATAAGACAGATCAGGAATATGTCAGTATATTTAGGCATAAAGTATTGGCCTGCCTCTATAAAGATGGGTAATGAGTTATACATTGACTTTTCATTCTAGAATCCTACTACATGGCTATTTATTTCCAAGGCTTCAGTAGTTTACTTATACACAAAATAGGGTTTTTTTCATCAAGATTATAGTGAGGCTCTGGCACAAGGCATTCCTGCCCACTGAAGACTAGCTCATATTGCCAGGAGCCAACTGCCCAGTAGATAAGAGCTACACTAAATGTCCACTAGGAAATTTTTGTATTAATCACCAGAAAAGATATAAATGAATTAATCTCTTCTCTTGTCCATGAACTCAAGTATAAATGAAACACAAAATCCATAATGAAGGAAAGAAATGACCAAAAGGAAAGAAAATGAGTAAAAATCCTTACTTAAAAGTGATCCAACATGAGTCTATTAAATAGCCATATTAAGATACCGTGTGTTACACGTGATTGAGAACTTTAGTAAATCCCCAAGACTTTACTAGCTAAAAATATATATTGAAATATAAAATATCACTTTGGATCTGGGCACTTTGGGCTAGAAGTATGATTAAACACCGATTAAATAGTATGATTAAACATTTTGAAGTCAATGCTTAAAAAGCCCATACTTAAAACCTTGCTTATTTAAAAGACAAAAACATTTGTTGCATGAGCTGAATCTTTAAAATGGTGAATAACGATCTGACTACTTTGGTAAAATCTGGTAGCAATTAAAACAGAAATATAAATAAACGTCAAGAGCACTTCTTCGGCAACCTTGAGCAGCACACGTGCCTGCACACCTGAGACGGGGTTTCTGGCATCCTTAACTGAGCTGGGTTTTCAGTAGTAGACTGACTGGTGTGAGGGTGGGGGAGGCCTGTGGATGGGGGAGGCCTGGAGAAGTGCGAGTTTGGAGATGGGGTAGTAAGAGGACATAAAGGAGGGGAAAGTTACTGGGAGGGAAGTAAGTAAAAGAGGGGTATGTGAACTGCCCCTCCAAGAATAAAGGAAAGGGAGACCCAAACTCAAAAACTCAAACTCCGTATCATCCTGTGGTTTCTGACTCATAGTGACCCTGTAAGTCAGGGTACAGCTGCTTCTTTGCTTCCAAGGCTGTGCATCTTTTTGGGAGCAGACAGCCTCTCTCTCCCAGCAGTGGTTTATAACTGCCCCCCTTTTTGTTTTACTTGTTTCATTTGATAACATTTGCTTATTGATTTTATAATGATCAGGAGTGACTGTATGAAATGTATTCATGTCAATGGAAAGGAATACAAATAATTGTTTTCTTTATTAAAATTTAATTTAAATTTTAAAAAATTTGGGGGGCGCTGTCTGTTTTATTTTCAATTATGTTATATTTAGGCAAAAATTAAGATGCAATTCCATAGACATTAATAAAATATTAAAATAGATATGAATCGTTTCTTTCTGTTGATTTTCATCCCATCATAAGACTGGTACCTCTATCTCTTTGATGCATTATCAACAATCGAGGGATAATAATTTCACAGTCCTTTAATATTTTTTTCCATCAAGGCATTTTTCCAATGCAAGACTGTGGGGTTATTGCATGGAAAATTTGTGAAAGGCTTTAAGCCAAGAAAAACAAGACAAATAAATGGCTATCCTAATCAGAAAACAAATAGCAATAGAAATGCCTATTATGTCCACTAGAATGCAATTTATTATAGCCCTGTTGATACTGACCAAATGTCTACTACTTGTAAATTAGTACTATGGCATTCAATACTCCTTATCTGACAGCAAGTGAGTAATATTTTGACTCTTCAAAAAGTTTCCACATCAATAAATCAGGCAAATACAATTATTACCATGATTTCACTTTATGTTTGTGAGCATTGAGGTTCTTAGATTTATTCTTTGTGCACATATGCACATGCATATGAAAAGACACCTGTTGATGCTGTTGGGTCTGGGAGTCAGTTTCGACTCATTAACAGCCTGTTGACTGTCCGGCAGAAAGAAATGTTGCCAGGTCCTGGGGCAGCTGCACACTGTGGTCATGCTTGAGCCCATCATTGTAGCTACTGGGCAATCTATCTCTTTGAGGGTCTTCCTCTTTTTTGTTGGCCTATTTTACCTAGAGACAAATACACCACTAAAAAGTATCATGATCTAAACGGTAGCTAAGAGGCTCTGGTGACATAGGGGGTATATTCTGGGCTGCTAACTACAAGGGTAGAGATGCAAATGCACACGTTTCTCCAAGGGAGAAAGATGAGGCTGTCTATTCCAATGAAGATTCACAAGCTGAAGAATCATTCCTATGGTTGCCTGGCCCTTAGTGAAGCAATATGC
>NW_022103918.1:7246329-7298599 GCF_000313985.2 Echinops telfairi | reverse complement strand
ACACACACACACACACACACACACACACACACACACAATCTGTCTTTCTAGAAAGCCAAAACTAATGTTTTGATACATTGTAAATTAAAGAGTACAGAATTCTTTAGGGTAATGGTTAAAACAAATTCAAAAATCAAACTCACTATTACCAAGTGATCAGGCACAAAAGTTTGGAGAGATGGAAAACTGCTTTCAGAAGTGTATAGACCTATATGAAAGATGTGTTGAAAAGAAAAAGCTTCACATTTTGTTTAATGAAGTTTTCTGTGCTTTTGTAGTAATAATTTTTTACCTAATTTTGCATTTCCTCAACTCATTTATTATTTCCTCAACTCACCCTCATCAAAATACACACACACACTCACATGAATTAGAAAAAAAGAGAGCAAAAATAAATCTTTGAAGGGGGTGTAATGGATTTTTAAACACAAGTCACAATTTACCCTCTGTATCATCAATTATTTATGAATGATATTTTCCTAACACTGTTGTTTTAGTTTTACTGTCATAGTTAAAAATTTTAAGACTATTTCAAATTTTATGTTTTATAGTAATATCATACACATAAAGCAAAACAATGGAATAAAGAACAAGAGGTTAACAAAAAAGAAAGAAAACAAAACAACATTTAAACAAAGTTCAACTCAAAACCTTTCTGAAATGCTTATTATTTAAAAGAGGAGCTTAATATCCATTACTTTATACCATTGTCAATATGAGAAAGAATAAATGACATAGGCTATGAAACTACCATGTTCCTATCATTTTTTTAAGAGATGAAAAGCTAAAATACAATCTTAGCAACCATTTCAATGTTAGTTTTAACTTGAGCAATAATCGGAAACATATAGGTGGGACTTATACAGTAGAGGGGAGGTATACATTTCCACTATGCAATCCTTTCTACATTATCTCTATGTAAAGAATCAAGGAATTAGCTAGGTAATAGTCAAGGAGACTCCATCCAGTACATGCTTGGAAATCTTGGAGAATACTCTATAGATAATGACTTAATAACAGAACTAACCAATCAAACACAAATACTAATACTAACCATCGCCCTCAGGAATGGAAGACAGAAGACATGGGTGCTATAGCAAAGTGTGGAGAAGAAAGTACATGGTGCCCGACTATCAGATAAAATAGCATCTGGGGTGTTAAAGGCTTGTTTCCAAACAAGCAGCCATCTAAGTGAGATGTCAACTGAGCCCAGGTGGAAGCAGCACACCAACATCAGTAACCTAAGGATGGTAAATCATATCATCTGAATTGGAAGAAGGGAAGGGTATCAGAGCCTGAATTGTGAGATTCTGGTTTGCAGAAGGTGATGGATGACAGCGGAAACCCAAGATACATTTGTGAGATCTACAGAGGAAATGAGCCTCCAGTTATTTCCTGTATCCATAGTAGAGGGACGGGAAGAAACTGGTTACCAGAGTGCACTAAAAAGATGATTATAGGAGTTCCAAATGATCAGCCTGACTTCAATAGTTAAAACGTTGTCGGTTGATTTCCCCTCTGGTGTACTTTGGATCTGAGCTGCTTTTCAACATTCTCTGTGTTTTTGTTGTTGTCGTTTGCATATTGGGGTTTATCTCAGATGTATTTAGTCATTGGGGGCAATCCTTTGAATATCTGTTATATATTGTTCTGTTTGTCGCTATATGAACCCCAGGATTGATGAGCTTATAGAGACAGCAAATACAATAAGGGCTCCTAGGGGGTACAGTCAGGAAGGGTTAAGTTGTCCAAGAAGAAAGAGAAGGTTTTGAAACCGATTGTGGTAGCAATTGTACAGTGCTGCTTTCATGTGAGGGACTGTGGCATGACAGGATATCTGTTTTAACTCCCAATAAAATGGGTCTGGAAAACTAAAATTCTCAGAGTTAAATCATTGGAAGAGTAAAGTTAGCTAAGAGGTTTCCTTGAGAGCTCCACAGACAAGTCTTGTAAGAAGAAAGATTAAGATTTATATCAACCATTCAAATGCTGCACATCTGCATCCATGATTTCATTTGGACACTGACAGACTGAGATGTAAACAATGCGATGGGAAGGCTAAGAGGTCGTGGGTGGCACCACTGGGTTCATGGGAAACCACTGCTTATGAGAAAGAGGAGGCTGTCTGCTCCCATCAAGGTTACAGCCCTCAATAGGCTCGCTATGAGTTAGAGTTGATGTTAGTGGGTCTGAATTTTTGTTGTTCAGGTTTTTCATGACAGGCATAGTAATTATCCCTCCAAATATTTTTCCTAGGTTAAAAAAAATTACTGAAATGCGGGTATTTAAATAGATGACTTATTCCATAGCAACTAATTTAATGGAGTAGATTTTGAAACACTGGAGGTGAACGTGAGTGAGATAAGATAGGGAGAGGTCAACATGTGCTTTATAATTGAATTGAATCAAATAAACCAAGTTACAAGAGTCTTATATATTAAAGCATCAAAGCACTACTTTAAACAATAAAGGCCTGATGCTTGGTTATTTTCAAATCAAACGATGTTTAAAATTAATTGGCAAGACCTTTATCCTAAGTCACATGACAGAAATTTTCAGGTGTTTTTTTGTTTGGTTTTTAACTCAACAGTGCTTTAGAAGTTTTGAGGTTAGCACTGATGGACCACTAATTCCTTTGCAGGCATCATCTGAAATGGGCATCTAGTCAAGCAGCGGTAGCAACAGGGAAAACATGGTCTTGCGCTTTAAAAAAATCGGACAGAGACTTGTTTTCCTAATTCCAACATCACAGCGTACTTTTCACTTTCTAGGAACAAGAGATCAAGCCTTTCCCTTCCACAGAAACATGAAACACTACTTTTGAAAGACTAGCAGCAGCAGACTAGAAATTAAGCAATCGCTGCCAATTAAATCGGCAGTACAGCTGCACCCATTTAAAGAGAGCAGCTGTTGAGGAAATAAAAGTACATTCTCTTCATCAAACTACAAAACATTTTAAAAGCAGCGTGACATCTGATTAAGTGGATCTTTATTAGAGGCAACTCCATATGGCTTTTACACAGATTCTTTCACATAAACACCAGCCTTTCCGTGTACACTAGAAGTTCAGAAGTGCTTATCTCTGAAACACTTAACTCCAATTTTGTCCTTTGAAAGGCAATTTTATTATATTGTAATGCGTCTGATATCCAGGCCAGTTTATGTAAGACTGGGGCTTCAATGGTTATCATTTTTAATATTCATAGGTCAGCATATGCTTCTTTTCACACAAAAAGCTCTCACTCTCAATTTGTACTTGATTCCTCCTTGAAAGACTCCCCAATAAAGCATCATCTGCTCATTTAAACACGCACATGCACGCACGCGCACACACGCGCGCGCGCGCGCACACACGCACTGCGCCAGATGGATAGAGAACATTTACTTATGCTACAAGTTTCTGGTTGATTATATTGGAACAAAAATATGTGCATCAATATCTTTTAAACACATTCTTTTACTTTGGGTTTGTTTGGCATGTAGGAAAAATGCACGTGTACATTGAATAATTTTAAGCAGTAACATCACAAAGTATATTTCATTTCCATTTAAGTAGTCAAATATTTAACCATACAAGTCAAAGAGACGATGAGAAATAATGTAGTGCTTTCTGTACATTCCACAGGGAAAAAATGTTTTTTAGAGCATGTGAAGAATATATATTTATTTATAATATATATATCAGAATATATATTACTTTCCATGAGATGGAATTAATTGTTCAAGCTAAGAACATGATAGAGCTTGGGTAATTTGAAAAAAGATATTATGTGCTAAAAATAGTGTTTATTTTGATGTTCTTTAAAAAGATAAAAAGATCACAATGTTGCTTTTGCTTATTTACTACCTTTTTTAATGTTTTGCTGCTGCACTGTGATACTGAACATGCAACTAGAAAAGACTAAAGGTTTTAGCGACCCCCAGACATGCTTCTAGTTAAGCTATTACGGCTGGAGTCCTCAGATCCATTTGACAGAGTATCAGTTCATGAAGCTGAAAGAGTCACTCAGGGGAGATAAGCATTTAAGTAAATTAATTGTATATATAGTAAAGCTGGCATTTTAGCTGGAAACATTCCCTACTCTTACATTTATTGATTAATCTTTTTCAAAAAGGCTGACTTGTCAAAGTATAGGTCTCCCAGTTCTAATTTCACATCACCATTTTTTTTGCACATAAACCAGGTCAGGACTGTATCATCTCGAATCTATAATTTGTTACTATGAAAGTGAGGTGGCTTACACATCCATATAATGCAATGTTCTTTGATCTTTACAGTGCTCTAAATATTTTGCAGTAATATCACTTATACCTAAATAATGTATGATATTTACCTTCAAGCTTTTCAAAGCATTCAATCAAGTTTTTTCAGAAATAGCAACAGTATTTTCCTGTCCACATTCCAACAGTGTCTGCAATGGTGAATTATGTAATTACAGTTGCATCAGCGACATAAACTGTTTTGGGACCAAACACATTCATGAACATCGGTTGGTGTTTTTAACAGAGAGAATAGAAAGCACTGGAGAATCAGGTGAGCTGGTCACATTGAGTGAAGAGAATGTCTCTCACAGCTTCATTTCATAAACTGAACGGGGTTCTGCCTCAACTGCCAATTCTCGTTTTGTTTCTTTGTTGGTCTGGGAGCTTTTACCCTTTGAACTTAACATGGTGAGAAGATGATGGAATTAGTTCATCATAAATATCCCACTATTCATTGCCTTCCTATACTTTGTCAAGTTGAAGGGAATACTTCTGGGCACATCACGGCGAAACTAAATGAGAAGTGACATAATCCAGAGCAGACAGCAGAGAAAATTCTTTCCAGAAGGTAGAAAAGGCCAAGAGATAAAGTTAGGAAGTTTCATCCTAGTAGAATTGCACATGACTAAGATGTTTATTTAATGTTAAAATCTTCAAGGTTTTAATTTTGCAAATACTGTATCTTTTTTCTCTTAGAAATAAGGTTTAGAAGACATAAATGAACATGCTAAATTTTTTTATGCCTAATACAGACAGCAAATCACCCATAAGGTATTTTTTTTACATCAAAAAATGTTACACTAAATGAATAAGGATAAAATAAATAATGGTGAAGAAGTAATTTAAGAAGTCTGGAATGCAGACAGCCTTTCTGAATGGCTAAAACATATTAAATAGGGGAAAGGATGCTTTATTCCTTTGACTTGAAGTTTTAGGCTATAATTTTCTACAATTATCTGTATCCTTTTAGAGTAATGGTTCTAACTCCTCTCCATTCTACTGCTTGGCCATTGATGCGTCTCAAAGAAGGCCCAAGTGCTGCATGTTCTTTTGGAAAGTGGTGGGGGATCTGACATCATAACAAGAACTTCACGGACAGATATACTCAACCTCCTTGCCCTCTCAATAGCCAAGAGAACAATGATCTAAAATACTTCTTGTCAAGTGTGATTGAAAGCCCGCAGAATAGGAAGACTGCCCTAAGACAAATTAAACTCTTTACTCATTTGACGGCTTCAAGTTCAGATGATCAAACTTTTCGTGTGAGAGGTCCTATATGCCTACCAACTGCTTTGTGACACGAGCAAATGTAAAATGAACAAGGTTCAACTATTTATGTGCTGCAGTATTTCACACCTTGGTGAGAATCTTCTAAACAATTCCAGGGGCAAAAGCCTTTCACTGAAGCAGCCTAGTGAAATCGGACTTACTTTTCAACCATAGAGAGCCTCCTCCAAAATGCTTTATAGATGTGCTCATGTTTGACCATAAGTTCAAATAGTCAGGATTTAGAAATGGTCACAATAAAATTGGGTTTACAATGGAGATCCATAACCATGACATTTCTCAGCATTGTGTGTAGCTTTTCCCATGACACTACCAAGAGACCAGAGCTTTAATTTGTTTGAAAAGTGGGTGAAAATATACACAACCCAATGCGCACCATTTCTATCATCTTCATCGGAAAACACTCATCAGCACTGATTACAGTCCATAAATTGCACCACCATTCCCAGGATCCTTCTCAAAACCTTCCCATCACTATTATCTTAAACTGATCCCTCCCAAGCTCTCCTTTTAGCCTCTCACCGAAGAGACAACTGTCTGCTCCACCAGACACACACAGAAACATTTTCAGAGGGCCCTGCTCATGGCAGACACACTCTGCCAATCAAGATAGAGTATTCTGGGGTTCCAAGATGACCCGAGGAAGACTGGATTCAGGGTTTTAAAGGGAAAGATCATCTCAGGGCCATAATTTGGGGAGTTCATCTAATCTCAATGACTCCATTGAGAATTTGAAATTTTGGTTCATGTTTACCTCTTTTGAACAGAATACCTTTTATGTATTTTTAAAATTTTAATAAATCATTTTACTGGGGGCTCTTATAGCTCTTAGAACAATCCACACATCCATTGCGTCAACCACATTTATACATACATTGCCATCATCCTTTTTAAAGCATTTTCTTTCTACTTGAGCCCTTTGTATCAGTTCACTTTTCTTTCCCTTCCTCACCCATCCTCCCTGGTGAAACCTTGATAATGTATAAATGATTATCATTTTCATATCTTAGTCTATAGAATCTTTTATCAAAATATTCAGTAGCTGTGCTCGCTTCGGCAGCACATATACTAAAATATTCAGTAGCTGGGCACCAGGTAATCTCTGTCATTTCAGAGCAACGTGGCTGTTCCTTGTGGAAATAACTCATTTGGTTTCTTCCTCTGCTGACGCCTCCTCCTTTGCTGCTCTAGATAGAAACAGAGTATTGAAACTTGGATGACCATTGGTTAGCCTTTAAGAAGCCAGGCACTACGTAAGACACCAGGATATATAACAGAAGCCCGGAGACGCAATATTAGAGAACTGGCTGTTTTTAAAGGATTAAGATGAAAATCTTTTTAAAAGGAAAGAAGAGCATAACAATTTTGTCTCCTAAGAAATATTACAGCGCTATCTGAAAGTAATCATAGGGCATACCAATGTAATCAACATTTTTCTAACAAATGGCAAAGAAATCTGGCCATAGATTTGTGATGTTTAAACAGTGCATATCAAGGTGGTGGAAAAAGGTAAGAGAAAATGCAGGAGGCTGGTAAACATTTCCACTCTCCCCAAATTTTGGCAAAAATTTTATGCCAAAATTTTGTCTCAGAAATTAGTTGAGCGTCAGCAGGGAAAGAGAACCCCCCCCCACCGCCCATTAATATTAATAGTACGAAGAAGGTCTAGCATACTGAAAGCAGCACATGTAGGGTTAAACGCATGAGGTCTGGATCGAGAGCTTGTGAACTGTGATATCAACTTCATGTTCCCAGTCGCTTGATTGACGAGGGCATAGAAATGCAAATTGTTTATGTCTGCTGACCACTACCAGTTTATTGATACTGTCTGTATTCTCTTTTGAGTCGGTCTTTTCTTCTTCTAATTTCACATGTTGGACTTCAAATATGAGTCCCTATTTCTTCGACAGCGATCAAGATGTCAACAGGACCAAACCACCTTATTTCCTAAGAGCATTTTAGAGGAAAGATTCGGATGAAGAACAATTGCTAAAGTGAATCCTGCTTCTCTCACAATCTTTATTAAGGACACTGCTATGCTTGAAAGACTACTTTTGAAGGTCCAGAGTCATCAGCAGAATGTCCAGCCGTGCAGATGATATTGATCTCCTCTTACTCCAGTTATTTGAGAAGTGAGTACTTCTGAGATCTCAGGAAACCCTACTTTTAGATTCTGGCCAAAGATTAAGTCTGACAGAATCATTTACTTTGGTGACAATGAGAAAGGGAGCTATTAAAACAAATTACAAAATATTTTTCAGGGTCCACTTCTCATTATTGAAAGGGAAATAGGGCTACATTACACAAAAAAATCGACTTTAAGTTCTTGAAGGGTCTCACTCCCCAGGTTAACATTCAATGATAGGTATTGACCAAAGCACAGGTTCTGATGTAGGGCAAACATGAAAATGGATGAATGTATAACTCTTTGTGTACAACAAGATATTCACTTGTTTTAGTAAAATACTAAAACATGAGGCCCTTGATTTATGCACTATATTATCTCTTTGTATGGGATTTGGTTGACATTACTCTATTTGGCACTTAATTCTTAACATGGTGAAGGTATATGAGGCTCGATAATTATAATTATATACTACTGTGTTGGAACTAGCTCTTCCACTCCCCAGAAAAATACATGCATATATTTAAGTTGGTATAGAAGTTTCTGTGCAAATTTCAATAGAACAAAGCGTCCATATTGTCTCAGTTAATTTAGGGTTGCTCTAATAGAAATGTCTTGTAGTAGGACAACCTGAGGCAAGGATGATGAGACATCGTCTTACATGCTTCGGGCACACTCTCAGGAGAGACCTAGCCTGGATGAGGACAGCACACTTGGTAAAGTAGGGGGACATCAGAGAAGTGGAAGGCCCTCAAAGAGGGAGATTGATGCAGTAGCTTGAGCTTCTTTAAAATGCTTGGTCCAAGCTCTAGAAGACCGCAAAGATGAACCGCAGGAGGACAGACCATCAGATCTGACGAATGAAGAAACTGGTGGTGAAACCCAGGAATGAAAGTCCAGAAGCTACTTGGTCCTGCACCATCCTCACAATTATTCCTACACTGGAGCCCACTGTTGCAGAAAATGAGGTGGGACAGAGCAGAGACCCAAAGCCCATCTGCAGACAAAGGAACAATTCCCCCACCGAGGGGCCACTGGGAAGGGATGAGTCAACCAGGGTGCAGGAAAGCATTGATGAAACACACAGTATTCCTCTGGTTCCTTGAGGCTTCCTCACTCCACCCCTTCACTATCATGACCCCAGCATTGCTTCTCAATTCAGACTAGACTGGAACATGTACACAGGTACAGGAACGAGACGGAGGCTCTCGACACACAGAATCCAGGAACAGGAGTGAGAAGACTACTACCAGAAGGGTAGGGAGAAAGTGGGGGAGAGGAAGGGAGGAAGGGGGAACCGATCATAAGGATCGACACATAACCATACACTCCTCTCCAGGGGGAGGAACAGCAGAAACATGGGGGAAGGGAGACAGCGGTCAGTGTAAGATATGAAAGGAATAATAATTTGTAATCTACTAAGGGGGTATAAGAGTGAGGAGGGGAAATGAGGAGCTGACACCAAGGATTCAATAGAAAGTAAATGTCTAGAAATGAATGAAGGCAACATATGTACAAATATGCCTGATGCAATCATTGTATAGATTGTAACAAGAGTTGTAAGAATCCCCTATAAAATGATCTTTTCATTTAAAAAATGACAACGAAATTTTCCTATGATTTTTTAAAAGTATTCTCACTTCATATTATATATCAGTCATGCTATTTCCTGTGCTAGGATAAAGATAGTTCTCTTATACATGGCTTTTCATGAAATAGAGAAAATTCAGCACCCTTGCTCATTTTTGTGGCACCCTGAAGCTCTTACTAACATTTCAATTCAGTTTTCTCAAATTTAATAAATAATATCAAATTGAAAGAAAATGCTTGGCCCATCTAAAATTGTTGTTTTGTGTGAGGCAGCATTCTTCATATATCTCAAAGATATATTTACACAAACAAAAAAACTACTTTTTTACTTTTACTACTATAATGATGTCAGTTGATAACAGAAGCACAAGTCTTAAAATTTAACACATGTGTCGTGTTATATACCTGCTCTCTACCTTGAATAGGATCCCTGCTAGCACAGTGCATTACATGTTGGGTTACTAACCACAAGATCAGCAATTCAAGCCCAGCACTTGCTCCAGTGGAGGAAGACTTTCTGTTCCCGCACATTTTTACAGTCCTGGGAACAATGCAAGAGCCACCATGAGTCAGAAGATAATCTATGGCAGTGGGCTGGATTTGTTGCTTGGATTTGTTGCTCTACACTGGGTAGAGTCCTGATGGCATGCTAGGTGAATCATTGAACTACTGATGCCAGGTGGGAGGCTCAAAACCACCAGCCAGACTGTAGGAGTAACATGAGACTGCCTACTCCTGTAAAGATTCAGTCTCAGGAACCCATGAACAATTCTACTTGTCCGATAGTATAGTATCACTATAAATTAAATCAATTCAATTGTGGCGCTTTTTTAAAAAAAATGTTGGAGGAGTATACCTTGGGGTAAATCTCTTGAAATCTCAATTTCCTTACAAATAAATTGAAGTTTAAAAAAAATGCAGTTATCACATGGATCAAATCAAATAGCATATTTAAATTGTCTAGCATGGTAAGTGGAAATGAAAACTATTATTAATCTCAGAAGAAACTACTTCTTCCTAACCATTTTTTCAGTCACTTCTGCATTGGCCACTTGTTATGGATTCAATTGTTACCCTCCAATACAGGAATTGTAAGTCCTAGCCTCTAGCCCTGTGGTTATAGTCCCATTTGGAAATGGTTTCCCTTTGTTTTGCTAATAGGCAGGATTTAGCTAATGTGGAGAGAAGGCTGTGTAGGTTCTGATCAGTCAGAACTGGCTCAGTGGCAGTGAGTTGGGTTTTGAGTTAGTGTTTTAAATCAATATATCTTGAGATATTATAGAGCGGATTAAGAGAGCAACCAAGCAAATACAAAGAGAATGAAAGATGTATGGGCCATGACTTCCAAGGAGCTTAGTCATCTTACTGCCATTGAGTTGATTCTGATTCAAAGCTACCCTGTAGAACTGAGTAGAACTGCGCCCCCTTTGAGTTTCCAAGGCTGTAATTCTGTACAGGAGCAGAAAGCCTCATTTTGCTCCTGGACAGTTGCCTGTGGATTCAAGTTTAGCAATTTGCAGCCCAACTAGTAATCAGCATACCACCAGGTCGTCCAACCTGGGAACAGAAGCTGAAAATGGACAAGCATCTCCCCAAAGACGACAGAGCGAGCTTCCCAGGAGTTGGCAACCTCAGTTTGGTCTTCCAGTATTCCTAAAGAAATTTTTCTCTTCTAAAGAGGCCCACTTGTAGTATTCCATCACAGAGGCGCTAGATAATTAATAAATAGCTTGTCCTCTTTATAATAACTCTTTTTAGCTGAGTAGCTCTACACTAGTTAGGTGGAAAACATAAATAATTATAAACAAATATTGAACTTTAGTTAATGATATGCAGGCTGACTGATTTTTTAAAAGTATGCTAATGTCTGTAATTTACTTTAAATGCAACAAAATTTTTAGAGAGATTGATGAGATCATGTATTGCTCACAGATGGATAGAGAAAGCAAATTTAAGATGGCAATGGTGGAATCTCTCTGGTGGCTCTATGTTTGTTTAATGTAAAATTCTCTCAATTTTTCAGTATGTTTGAATTGTTCCATATACAAAGTTGGGGAGAAAACATAACTACCCATCAAACCTCATCTTAATCACTCGGACTCTGAAAAAATCACAGAGGTCCATTCTTTATAAGGGACGATGTTAGAGTGGGCGGGATTAAAATGTCTTCCTCTTCATGTCAAAAAGCATTACTAAGTTATTTGGGATTTTGAACAAAATACAGGAGGTCTGAGTTGTTTCACTCACATATGAATCACACAGAGGAAGCCAGCAATTACTTTTCTCTCTTTCATAACCTAAAGAAAAGTGAGTAGGTCACGAGATGTCCTCTATCTGAAACAAATTAATATCTAATGGCAGAGAAGAGTGTGTTTCAGAAACGGCCCTCTCTGCAGTTTAACGTTTAAGAAACATGCCATTTCTAGGTATCAGTCCACGAGCTCAAAATGATGTCCTCACGGCCATCACCAGTCTCTCCAACAAATCTCGAAGCCCTCTCCCCTCCCCATACCCAAACCAAAACTCAAAGACTCGTTGTTCGGATGGCTTATTGCATTCACCAAATAGTGCTCTTCTGTTAATTTACTCACATTTTTGAATTATGGAGTATGGGGCGAGTATATCTGATTAGAAATTGCAAGGCTAGAATCTCTTCTTTCTTGCAAACTCTACAATAGCCATCACGACAGTGAAGGGTAGTGCTTGGCAATGACCATGGTGATGGCCCAGCCATGGACAGCAGTTCATCTTAACCACTAAGAACGGCATTTTCAGGTGCCTACTGTTCAACCTACTGGGATGGTATCTGCCGTTTATGCCACCAGTATTTCAAATATCGGCAGGGTCACCTGTGGTCCACAGCTTTCAGCAGAGTTTCCAAACGACGACGATCCAGGAAGAAAATCTGATTATCTCTCTCCAAAAATTAGCCAGTAAAAACCTTATGAATCACTATGGAACATCAACTGCTGACTTGCTTTGGAAACATTCGGAAGGATCAAGCACTGCATGAGGACACCCTGTTCGGTGAAGGGGAGGACCAGTGAGGACAAGGGAGACACCGTGAGATGGATTGGCACGTTCGCCACAGGACAGACTGCCCAATGTCGATGCTGCTGCTGAACTGTGCAATGCTGCTCTCCGTTGCACAAAAGGTTGCCGTGAGCCTGAGTCCACTGGATGGCAGCTAATTGCCTATGCATTTGATAGCATAGAGTTTCTTTGTTTGGGTGTTGCACTTGTAGAAATACAGAAGCGGCATTTACTCCTATTTCTCTTCCAGCTGCGGCAGAACTCACAGGCTAGCCCTCCTAAAGTCCTTAACACTTCTTTCTCCAAAGCGTTTTTCACTGGGCTTTGAGAGCCTTGGAAATGTCAGTAACTCGCCTTTGCCTTTCCTGTCTTGGACTTGGCTTAGGAGGGTTCACGAAGCGTTGGCAGGAAGATGGCCCTCAGCAGGGCAAGGTGGAGAGCAGGAGGGCTGTCTTGTGGGCACTGAATTCAGGACAGCGCTGAGACACAGGAAGCCAACTCCTCTGTGCTCTCGATTTTCCTCATCTTGAGAAGGAATTCTGTTGACTGACAAATGAATGTTCACGGTACTTCATCGTTAATGACAAAAAAAGGAAGATAGGAGGTTCAGCAATTATATTTTAATAATTTTCAAAGTATGGCTTAATAAGTACTGACATTTTCAGCCCACAGCTTCGAAACAATTGGATGGAATTTGACAAAGGTTATCATTTTGCGGACGCGTGGTTTCTGCTCTTTGCGGAAGGACTTTTCGTCCAGACACCAAGGGCTTTGGTCTGAGTCCCCGCGGACCTGAGCCGGTGTTCCAGATGCTCAGAGACCGTCCTTCTTAAGCAATTGAGATAATCGCACAGAACAAGTCCCCGCGCTCAGTGCTGACGCTTCTCCTGTAGGAGGTTTAGAACAGGGCAGGTGAGGATCAAAATCACGAGTAAAATGAAGCTTTGCTTCTAAGTTCCCATTTTTGCAGCAGAAATGTTGACTTATATCATTGGATCCACACAATCAAGCTTCTTTGCAGTTATTGTACTTTTTATATATTTTTTTCATCTGCTGTTGTTATCGTTAGGTGCCGTGTGGATCGGGTTTTGACTCAGAGCATTTATGTACAACAGAAGTAAATACTGGGAGTCCTACATCATCCTCACAAGTGTTATATTTGAGCTCGTTTTCTATGACAATCAGTGAAAAAACAGCAGTATCCATAAAAAAATCCATTAAGTCTATCCAGCCAAACTCAAATATAAAAATTAGTCTCTGTTGCCGTTAGGAGCGGCTGACTTGGTTCTAACTCATAGAGGCCACGGGTAAAACAGAAGCCCTCCCCGTCCTGCATCCTCCTCCTAATTTGTTGTTATACTTGAGACCACTGTTGCATCCCTCCATCTCAGAGAGAGGCTTCTTCTTTGATGCTCGTTGACCAAGTAGGATATTCTTTTCCAGAGGCTGGTGTCTCATAACACGTCCAGAGAACATGTGAGTAAGTCTCACCATCCCCTCGCTTCTGAGGAGAATTCGTGTGGGTTGTACCTCCTCTGGGACATTTGCTTGTCTTCGGGCAGTCCTGGCTCCTTTCAGTAGTCTTTGCCAGCACCATCATTCAAATGCATCAAATAAACTATCTTCTCTGCTTTTTGCCTAACTTCCACATATTTATACAAGTGACTGAAAATACTGTGGCTGGAGTCAGGTGCACCTTAGTTTTCAAAGTGTGCCCTTGCACACTTGACAGAGTTCTTGAGCAGCAATTTGCCTCATGCAACACATGTGTGATTTTTGACAGCTGCCTCCGGAAGCAAGGATTGTCAATCCAAGTATAATGAAATCCTTAACAACTTCAATCATGTCTCCATTATACTATCGTCTACTGGTCCTATTAGGAGGATATTGGCTTACTTTACATTACATGATTATGTACATAATGCTTGAGTTGGAGTGTGGATTGCAGCTCAAGCACTATATACATGTGGACAAAACAAATACTACTCTTCTCTCCTTTGAGAACCTGCCACAGATCTTACGAAGATAGTCATCTTCTTTAGTCTAACGACATTGTAAACTAATGATAAGTTTGTGGAATTAGCATTTTTCTTGTCAATAATAGTAACCTTGTGTGCTAACATTTTTCTAAATACCATCACAATCCTCAAAATAAGAATCAAACCCATCCATTTTGTGGAGGGGGGCTTGGCAAAAGGATATATTATCATGTACACTTGTGTGTAAGCTGAGTTTTTTAGCACATTTTTAATGCAGTTTTTGTGGTAAAATTAGGTGCCCCAGCTGATATTCGGGTCGGCTTATACTAGTATATACTGTATTTAAAATGCATATGATAAAAAGGAACATTTAAATTAAGTGAAATCAACAAAATTCCATAACAACTTGTAATATGAACACAAATACAAGTGGAAGCACGGAAACAATTTTTGTCCTCAGGTTTTCTTGGCTCTGTCTCATTCTACTCCTGCCTCCACGTCCTTGCTTATCTACCAACAGCCTCTTTCTTGAATTCTCTGCCGATGCGAGAACATCTGCTTTTCAGTTTCTTCATTTCTTTGGAGTGGAGTTTGTGTCTTTTGCCTAGTTTATCCCAATTTATTTCCAGCCGCAAAGCCGAGAGTGTGTCCTTTCTTCCTTACACACCAGCACTCCGACAGGTAGGCAAGAGGGCTAGAGAGGACCTTCCAATCATTCCCTCCCTTTCCTTCGATTCTGCCACGGAGCACAGTTTCCAGAGAACAACGTGAGCTCACTCAGGACACCGAGCACATGGATTTGGATAGGACACTGATTTAATGTGAGGGGAAAAAATAGGACCTAGTACTGTGAAAAGAAAGTATTTAATACATTTATTACATTTCATTATGTGTGCGAGTAACATATAAATATGTACTCTCCCCTTATTTTGCATCAGGGGTAATAGGTAAGAAATGAAAATTATCCTTATCCTTAAGGGCTGGAACATTTTTGTCATTCATTGTTTGATCAATGGAACTACTTAATAAGTCATGTCATAATTGTGAACTGTGAAATGTACCAATCGCAGTGCCTGCCACTTACATAAAAGAAAAAAAAAAAAGCAAAGAAAAAAGCAAACCAAAGATAAATTCAGCCCCCCACAGATATCTACCATTTAATCCCTGAACCCTTCATGAATAATGCTGTCTATGGCAATAAAAAGCTTCTGCAGATATAATTAAGTTCATGAATCTGAGATGGGGAAATGACCCTGGAGGATCTGAGTGCCCCTAACCTCCATCACAAGTGTCTGCATAGGAAAAGGCAAAGGGAGCGCCCAGGAAGCAAAGTGAAGGCTGAGAAAGATACTAAGCTGCAGGCTTTGCGGATGGAGGAAGAGTCCATGAGCCAAGGAATGCCAGGAACGCAGCTCCAGAAACTGGAAAGGGAAACAGATTCTCCCCTGGAGTCTCTAGAGAGACCATGACCTTGCTTTTGGCCCCGTGAAACTGCATTCATACTTCTGCCCTCCAAGACTGTTCAGAAAATAAATTTGTGTTGTTTTAAGCTACTAAATTTGTGGCAATTTGCTACCGCAACCATAAGAAATGAATACATGTATCGTACAGATCATAAGCATTGAGTTCATTACAATCACATGAAAGACAGTAAAAATTCAAGGAAAACATTTACAATGTACCATATATACTTGAGTATAAGCCAACCCAGATATCAGCCGAGGCACCTAATTTTACCACAAAAAAAACTGCATAAAAATGTTCGGAAAAACTCGGCTTATGCATGAGTAAATACGGTATATAATTTATGAACTATAAAGATTCAGAAAACATTTTGCAATTTTTAAGAAATTGTGATGAAGTGAAAAATCTTAATATGACACTTGTACTCATGTCTCTGCCATTCCCACCCAATGATGGGGTGGGACTATGCAAATAGGGTATGTGTAAGACCAATAGAGGGGATCGGTCAGTTTTCATTTCCATCTCCCCACTAAAAGAATAAGCCATCATTGAAGTAGGAGCTGAGAGAGAGAGCCCAAGACCTTCAGAAAAGCACGTTCCAGATCTCTGTCTGAAGTGGTGGGTGCCAAGACTAGAGACACAGGGACTGCGGTGTGGAGACTATGGGGCAGAGCAAGAGGAATTATGTCAAGACCATACACAGAACTGTGAAACAGAGCTTCCAGTGAGCTTACTAGCCCACAGAGGCAGAAGCCAGGGGACCACATGGCCAAAAGGCTTAGGACCAGAAAAGGACTTGGTTGCTGGCTGAGGAGGGGTATTGCTGTGGACCAATACTTGTGTCCTTATTGATTACTGATTCTGACTTGTGTAAAGCTGTTAACTCCCTAACAGGCCTCTAAAATCTTGAGTATTGTCAGTGAGCTCTGTGTGGCCGCTGCAACAAATTATCAAGCCCAGCAGAGAAGGGGATGCTGTAGGAGAAATGGGCGTCAGAATCGCTCCAGTAGCGTGAAGCGTGGAGGCAGGTCTGACCCCACGTCTTAGCAATGGGGAAGCCAGAGGAGGTCAGAAAGGGCCTTCTATGTGATTTACTGCAGACATAATAATTTGACAGACCACCAATAATAAATTGAGCAAAACAAAACAGAGCAAGAAGCAAATACCCGTGAAAAGCAATTTTATTAAAGGATCCTAAACATATGAAAAAAGACTCAGTGTCACTACTAATAACAGACATGAAAATTAAAACCACCTTAAATTTTATTTTATAGCCATCAGATTTATTATAGAGAACAACTATGAGCCCCACCCCCATAGAGGAAGAATGTGCTTTTTTTCTATCTAAGGAAGTTGAACATACATAAATTCTCTGTCTCAGCAATTTCACACTCAGGTTTATACTTTGGAGAAATATTTATACATGTGTACCAGAGTTACATAAAATCTTATTTATACTGTTAGATAGGAACATTGAAAAATATTAGATAAAACTCAAAAGACCATCCATTTTAAATGGATCAATATGTTCTCATAAGGCACATCTACAAATGTCCATTAATATTCAGAGTGTGGAATGGACAAAGTAAAAATCAAAGACAACTGGGAGATGTCAAACATGAGCTAATGTACTTGAAGACTCGTAGACCCTTTGTATCAGTGAGCTGAAATGGACTGGTGGGCTGACCGTTCTGCACCGGTCATATTTTCACTGTGACTGAAGGGCAACTGAAAAAGGAGCAGCATCACACTATCAAAATGAATATTTCAAGATCAGAGACCTCCTACTGTGGAAATGGTAAAGTGGTCAGCTGTGAACCAAGAAGGGTGTGGCTCACACCCACTGGTTAGTCCACTGGAGAAAGGTAGGCATAAACTTCCATAAAGATTCACAGCTTTGGAATCACCATGGTGATCGTCTACGCTGTCCTACAGGATATCCCGGAGTCAAAATTAACTCAGGGTAGTGACTTGGTATTTTGTTTTTTATCCTGAAGAACGGTATTGTCCGTGACAGCACACTGTGCACATATCGATAAGAAATACCAGTTTGACTCAATCAAATTTACACTAATACTCATGCCGATGTTGAAGAAAGTGAAGCTCTTAATCAACTTCTGCAGTCTGAAACTGTTGAGTAGTATAATAAAGGTGTATGGATCATCAATGATAATCAAAATGCAAAAGTAGGAAACAAGGATACATCAGCAGTTAGAAAATATGACCTTGGTGATAAAAACAATGGCAGAGATTGTATCATAGAATAAAAATAAAAGATTTATTTTCAGGAAATTCCTTTTTTAATAGCATATAAACAGTGACCACACATGTGGACCTCACCAAACAGAATACATAGATATCAAATCAGGCACATCTGTGGAAAGGGACTAGGCAGAATCTTGGTCTCCTTTGAACAAGGATAGGGCCTCCTTTCATGTATTGCTCACAGGAAAGTTCAAGTTGAAGCAGAAGAAAATGAAAAACAGTGCTCAAGAGCTAAACTGGGACCATGGGCAATCCCTACATAAGAGTAGACATCATTAGAAGAATAGATTTAACAAATTCAACACTACTGACGGAAGATCAGATGAGCTGTGGGTGGCATGGTAAGGAAAGGAGGCAGTCTCTGGAGAAGTGCCTGAAGTACAGAGAACCAGTGACAAAGAGGAAGGCTTCAAGGAGATGGATGGACAATGTGGCTGCAACAATGGGTCATGATTTTAAGGTGGGTGCAAACCAGGCAGTATTTCCTTCTATTGCGCAGAAGGTGACAGGGAGCCAGAACTGACGCAGCAGTGCCCAAACCCACCAGACGCTCGGTACAGAAAGATGAGTGTGTTTGAACAAACACTCCAGAGTTGTTAGAATGGCGCATCAGAAAGCACTTCTAAGGTGTAACTCATAATTCAGGACTGATTATTGAAAAAAAAAATCATGTTTCTTACTTCTATGTGTAAGATCACATGCACTGTGCTGGCAAAAAAATGCATCACTTAAAAATATGTCCACTAAACACATTTAAAATATTTACCATAATGGTAGTCATTGTAATTTATTTAAAATGTGAATCTGAAAATAATTGCTTCACAATCTTTAGTTATTTAATGCTGTTAGACTTTATATTATTTCCATTTTCAAACATTTTGCCCTCTAATTGAAACCAAATTTTGAAACTCCTCCCAAAAGATTAAACATTACTCATTCCAACAACATCTAAAAAATTTTAAGAGAAACCCTGATGACATTTAAAACTTAAACTAGTCTTTGGGTTTGTTTTTTTTTTCCCAGTACACAAGAGTCACTAACTACTGACGGTTTTTCTGAGAAATAGTTAGGAAGATGAGTTGCAGCTGTGATAATGTGGTCATTTAGCTGAAGAAAACCTCAAAGGGATGCTCAGATTTCCAGAGAGATTTGACAAATGGGGAACACAGGATTTTATGTCTGTCCAAACAGTACCTTTGGGAGGGGGATAGAAAGCGTGTCTCCAAGTTTTCAGAATTTCCCACTGATTGGCATTTGCAGTGCGAGTAAAGGAGGAACTAACATCGCAGAAATGTGTGCAAGTGATGCCGGCATAAAATTCACTCAAAAGATGTCAGCAATCAGGCAATAGAGATGTTTCCATTACGTGGAGATGCCTAGAATTTGCTAAAAACATTCCGGCCTGCTTCTTGAAGCAATTGTGGAATCTCTTTCTGGATGTCTTTCCTCTTGAAACTTCTAGGAAATATGTTGAAAACGTGGATTCCTTAGCTGCAAAGTCAGTCTGTAGAATCAGCACCTCTGGAGGTGACTGATACCCCAAATGGCCTATGGAATCCTGAACTACATTAAAATTTCAGACTCTGGAAGAGACTATTAACTGAAGAGTACAACCTCTTTTTCAGTGTGAAATTCAGGGCCAACATGCACAAGTATGAACATAAAGGCTGTTTATAGCATGCGAAAGGCACCCTGGTGGGCCGGTGGTTAAGCATTTGACTACTGACCAAAGAGGAGCCAATTCAAACCCAACAGCTACTCCACAAATGATGTGACTGTCAGCTCCATAATGATTATAGCTTTGGGAAGCTTAGTCCCATAGGGTCGCAATTAGTCAAAAACCATTCAAAGGCATGGGTTTTCTATTCTACTCTGCTTCCTTTCTGACCCTGTCTTTAGGACCAAAATCCAGCACCAAACTAGTTACAATGAAACAACACTATTGGTCAGTCAGACAGGTTTCCAAGACTCTTATCCATGGAGTGGCTAGTAGGTTTGAACTACTGACCTTTGGGTTAGCAACAGAGCGCTTAACCTCTGTGCCACTTGGGATCACTCACCAGTGCCACACACTGGCTGGTAAATAGCCTAAGCACTGTGTTCCCCATTTTATTGTTAATGCCAAATACGGGCGAACAGCAAACATATCAAAGGTAATCAATAAACATTTTTGCAAAGAAAAGAATACCAGAAATATAGTCGTTAAGATGAAAAGCTATCACACATCAGGTCTTAAGTTACTAGAAAACAAAAACATCCTTACTTCTTTAAAATATTCCACTTTAATAAATAACACCAATTTAGCCAGAATCCAGAAACCTGACAAACTGTACACACTTACTTTTTCCATCTGGAATCTGGGATTTTAAGCATTGAAGAAATTGGTTGGTAAAACTGCATTTGCTGATCAGAAAATAATATCAAGGTTGTCCTGAGATGAGGACAAAGGAACAAGCTGGAATAGATTACAGTTCGACTGGAGGTCTCCCCAGCCGGGGGTTTGTGGAGCCAAAGCCCAGAGGAAAAGTGGTGCTTTTAGGTCAGTTGGTTCTGTCTTGTGCTGCATGCCTCACCCACCTACGGACCTACAAGCCTTTGAAAACTGCCCTAGTTTGATGCCCAAAGTAATTGACACGGGATGCATCCTTCTATCCATCATTTTTAAAGCTCACAAGGAAGTTTTAAAGTGCAGGCTTGGTTGAAAACCACTTACAGGCAGATTACAACTTAGAATGCTCTTTACCCCTATGTACATTAGAAAATCAGATGGAGATTTTGAAGGGTTCAACACTGGCTGTAGAGAAGACCTGCTGAGTTCAGTCATCGAGGATAAAACTGTGTTTTAAATGTTGCAGCAGTATCGGGATGCAAGGTCAAGGCTTATAGCTGCTGCTATTGTTGGTGCCACAGAGTGGGTTACCACTCTCAGGAGCCAAGTGCACAACAGAAGAAAACACTGCCGGGGGCGGCACCGTACTCAGACTGCCCACTGCATAGTATCCATAGCCCCACTCTTGATCATATGTGGCTTTATGACACAGTTGCAGCCAAACAATTCCTTTTGGTTTGCATTGTGTGTATTCCTTTCATCTTCTTTGAATATTTTCTGCCCACAGAATCCTTCAGCAGGGCAACTCGATCCTGGATTTTTGCCACCAGATCTTTTCAGCTTCAGACATGCACGGCAGGTCCTCCCCTCTTGATTGACTAAGTCCAGGTCTTTATGCATTTCATTCGAATACTGTCCCTTCTCAAGTGATCCTCCGAAATCTTCTGCTCAGCTCTTTTAGTTCATCAATTATTTCCGTCGCTTTATCTACTCTGCTTTCAAGAGACGTTTCCATCTCTTCTGACACCCATTTTGGTCTTATTTTTCTATCCTTTTTTTCTGTGACCTATTGCTTTCTTCATATATGATATCCTTGACATCATCCCAAAGCTTGCCTGGGTTTTGGCCACTGGGCAAGGAGAGTGGAGACTCGGTCATATAGACTTTGGGCATGTTGCCTGGAGAGCCCAGTCTCTGGGGAAGGACCTCATGCTTGGTCAAAGCAGAGGGGCAGAGAAAAAGAGGAAGCCCCCCTGAGACGGACTGACACAGTGGCTGTGACAGGGAGCTCAAGCAAAGGAAGAACGGTGAGGCTGTCTCAGGACTGGGCAGTGTTTCCTTTTGTTGTGCACAGGGACACCGTGGGTCAGACCCAACTTGATGACACCTAACAACAAAGACAAAAATAAGTCTGTTGCCAAATCTACTCTGGAGACTTCCCTAAATTCAAGTGAAATATATTCAAGATTACATGCTGGCTGTCTCTGGCTGTCGTAGACCTATTTAAATTTTTTTCAGCTTCAACCTGAGTTTGCATATAGGCCTTGCTCTAAGTCAATGGTTCTCAACCTTCCTAATGCCTTGACCCTTTAATACAGTTCCTTATGTTGTGGTGACCTTGCAACCATAAAATTATTTTCATTGCTACTTCCTAACTGTAATTTTGCTACTGTTATGAATCGAGCAATTCCTGTGAAAGGGTCATTAGACCCCCCAAAAGGGTCGCGACCCATAGGTTGAGAACTGCTGCTCTAAATGATGCTATTGAGCTTCTGCATCAACCAGAGATGTACTTAACTTGATTACTATATGTATTTCTCCCGCAAAGTCTACAAATAGTGTCACTGTATGCTGCCCAGGCTCATAATAACAGGTTCAAAATCAGGATTGATATTTGATTTAAAGAGAATAAAAAATAACCCCTTCACTATTTCTACACTCACACAGTGCCCATAAATAATCTCCCACTCTTGTCTAAAATACCTCAACTGTAAGTTCTTTCTTGGCCATTTACACATTTTTTACCAGCAATTATTTCTTGCATAATACAAAGTTTTACTATCTCTGTACAAGGGAACTTCAAAATGCTTGTGGCAAAATTCCATTATATTTCATTTCCATATTTCCACATATTTTGTATTTTCTGCCTAATGAGCGTTTTATTTTTTTAAATGATATTTAAATTGTGAATTAGGTGGGAGGTGGGGTGTTACATTTCAGAATATCAGCTCTACATTCAGTATTTCAAACCCTTCATCAACCCTCTCCCTTATATTCTATCCCAGTCCCCTCTCTTGACTCTTCTTCTCCCATTGTGTGCCTCCATCTTCCTTTGGAAGCCCTCCGCACATGTATACATACACATGTAAACACATACATACATACATAAAACCACAAGTGTGATGCAACACAGAAAGAAAATCCTCAAATCTGTTAGCACATGTGGCAGAAAGGAAGCAACACAGGAAAGACAATCTATTCAAGATCTGATCTCCAAGAAGAGGTGGAAATGGAAGCAAATTCAGAAAAGGGGAGGTAATTTCCCAAAGTCATTATGACACAGAAAATCATTTGGAGTTTTCTGAAGTCCAGAAAAGTTCTACCAGGGGAATAACTATTTTGTCTGCTTTCACTCCCCACACTGACCTTTAACTTCACATTTTAAGGAGTTATTTACAATTATAGCAAGTCAAGATGTGTTAAATAATTTACTCTCTTTTTAACTTCCTACAGAATATACATCCCTAATTCATCCAATATAATAATTCCTTTCACAGGCTATACAAATATAACACACCGTGCATAAAAATATTCTGCTTCTTTAAATATTATTTAATGAGTAATGCCTTTTAAAAGCACATAAAATATTTATGTTTATAGAAAGGGTTTTTTGGATGTTTCCAAAATGGAAAGAATGCTAAATAATTATCAACAAAATAAGATTTGAATCAACTTATCAAATCCAGAAAAAGTCACTCCAGTTATATGCTAAATGCATGTCCTGAAGATGTATATTTTAGCAAAGTAATGGACAGCAATAGACTTAGCTTGGAAGGGCTGGGAAGCTAGACCCCGAAAGGCTGTTCTGGGGCCCTGACAATGAATGCGGGCTGGGTGACTAAAAGTCATTAAACCTGTAGTAACAGAGAGGGATTGACAAATACGAAACTGAATGGTCATTGAAGTTATAATGGACTAAATATGAGGGCTGGTGGTTGGAAGGCAGGCAAAATGGACCCTGAGCTAGGAAAATCTGAAAACTGCAGTCTCTCCCAGGATTGAAAGTTGGCATGGAAATTCTTCAAGGTGAAACAGGACCCAAAGCACTTCAAATCTGCCAGTTAAGTAAAATGTGACATTGATACTATTGTTGGGTGGTTTCTTAAGTATTTCTGATCTCTCATACTTTATGATGATCAGTTTATTCATTTTCAAGCATATCCTTAACTGGGTACCAAAGAGGTAGAGATGTCTACGGCTTTAGGATTCATTTACCAGCACAGTGTTGAATTGTGAGGGTTCCAATAATTAAGAGTATGTAAATGACCCATTTAGTGACAAATTGGCAGTGTAACAACTTGCAAAAGGAGAGCTATTTAGTAACCTTTCCTGAAGAGTTATTTAACAAAACCATGCTTGCCAGAAAAGACTCTGGAAAGAGGAGAGAATCTTCCATCTGTGCTGTAGGGAAGCCTTAGAAAATGTGATTGTTTCGCTTGCCAATCTACCACAAACATACAGAGAACAAACACTTCATGGATGTTCATTCTAAATTCTCCCCAACAGTAGCTAGGTTAAAAGTGCTAACAACACCATCAGGGAATAATTCTCCCACCCCTGGCAGGCTGGAAGCTGTGCAGCGATGGGCGGGAAGTACATAGGGAGGCCGTTACGGAACCCTGAAACACCAGACAGCCTAATTTGAATTGCTTTTTGTTTTCTTTCTTTCTTTCTTTCTTTCTTTCTTTTTTTTTAGTTTTCACCATGCAGGTAGCATACTTCTATTAATTTTTTTTGAAAAATAATTTATTTTATGTTTGTTACGAACATATGTGGCAGAAAATATGCCAACTGAGTGATTTTATATGTGCTATTCCACAATTCACTGACATTGATAATATTTCTTTCGGTTATGCAATCATTCCCAACCTTCCTTTCTGAGTTGTTCCCCTCTCTTCGACATAAACTCACTACCTCCTCAATTTCCTATCTACTCTTTGGGAATGCTGTTGTCAATCTGATCTCATACACAGACAGTTCTTACAGAAACACCGTGCTCAATGTCAATGGTCTTAACTAATAACACTAAACTTCTGTTTGGTTTTAAGAAGACTTCACAGGATATTTTTGGTTTAGGATTTAAAGATTATTTCGGTGAAATCGTTTCAGAGGTGTATTTGTTCTTCCTGGCTCCAGAAAATCTATATCCCATGGGAATTTGAAATCTTCTTCTGTATCTTCCTGACTCCTGGTGAACCTTCATGCTAGCACAGACTGCTCAGAAACTTAGGGGTTTCTGAGGATGCCACCCTTTATGGTCGTAGAAAGCCTCCTCTTTCCCCCAAGCAGTATGACTGGCGTTTTGGAACCCTGCATGTAGTTTGCTAATGCGTCAAATTGACTCAGTTGCAGTGAGATGTTTTGGGTTTTGAGGCGAGAGGTTTGGAATTTTTAAAATTATTATTCTGTATTTTAGCCCTTTCGATCAGAATTCTTGTATAGAATTTTCTTATCAGAATGCTTGGTTTCAAACATTTAGTTCTTTTGGTCACGTGGCAAAGAGGACAGTTATTTGTGGAGGGAACTAGACACACACTGCACTTTATCCTCTGATTGCTGACACTTCTGTTGGTCAAGAAGTTCGACGAATAGAGACCTCTGGTGGGAATTTGGAGTCTGTCCCTCTCATTAGCAGGGACTCGCAGGTTTCTCATGTCATGCCACACAATTGATGGTTCACATTTTATTCAAGCTTTACAACCCATCGTGTAGATCAATATTGTTGGGACTATTTTACAGATGAGAAAATGAGAGCCAGAAGAATTAAACAACTTTTCCAAGACCACAGGCTAGTACAGGCCATAATCATCTGCCTTTTAATTTCCAGATAAATGATAAATGATAGTAAACAGCAGCTACATCAAATACAAAGTATTTAATTTGAAAAATGAACAAGTAGAAAAATTTGAGGCAGTTCCCAGTATAAAAGGAAATGCTCAGGGATCACTTGCAAGTGGAAAAATAAATGACAAAATGACTTATGAACAGAGTTAAATCTTGCTAGAACAGTGTTTTTATTTTAAAGCCTAAACAATGCAATTTATTTGCATGAGCATTAAAGACAAAATCACAAAGCTGGCTAGAAAAAGCAGTTAATTCAAATGAGGATTTCAAAAAATGTTTCTATTCATTGACCAACATGGCTCTGTTTAGTGAATCTGCATATTCAGATTAAACTGGATCTTCTAATGATGTGTAAGGAAGAATGTCTGTAACAAAGTAAAAGATGTCAAAAAGCACAATAATAATTTATAAATTATTAAGGGTGCATGGGGGAGAGGGGAGGAGGAAGGGAGGGGGAGAGGAAAAAAGGAAAATGAGTGGATTCCGGGAACCCAAGAGGCAAGCGAATCTTGGGAATAGTGAGGGCAACAAGTGTATAGGTGTGCTTTACACAACTGATCTATGTCTTGTGATGAATTGTATGAGCCCCAATAAATTGATTAAATAAAAAAAAGAAAGATGTCAAAAAGCATATTTTCAATACTTCTAAAGGAGTATCATATAAAAAATTTAAAATTCTCTTGCATATGATCAACAGTAGTAGATTTCATGGCAGTGTTTTGGTTCATTGTGTTTTTAAATAAGAGTACCAGAGAGATAGATAAGAAAAAACGATGCCACCTTTTAGATGTTTAGGGGCCTTCAATGATTTAAATACAAAAGGCAATGAAGAACACCATCTCTACCAATCATTTAAGAATGAAACAATCCTTACTAAGAAGATTGTATATATATTCAAATCAGCAACATCATTTATCTTTCTTTTATCTTCTTCCTTAAATAATCATACCTAGAATGGTATGTATTAACAAAGTATCATTTTTAACCAAGGTTTTTGTTATTTCTCTAAGCACGTGTGTTGAAAAGATGAAAACAACCAGTACACAGACTTGATGCATCACGGATGTCCTCCTTGACCCCTACTACATAAAAATGGGGTGTCCTTATTAAAATAACACATAGGTCAAGTAGCTCAACAACCGAAAAATAAAATAAAAAAACATTTGGAAGGCGCATTTAAAGGAGGCTGCCCACCCAACATTTAGAAAAACAAGGAAAATAAGTAGCATACACTTCAAAATGCTAATGAAATGTATGCTTATTTAAACAAAATTTGAATTCAAACCACAGTTTTCCTCTAATAGTTATTATATAGGAAGTATGAACTTCACATCTCACTCTGCCCTTCAAACTGAAAACACTGATAGAAGAAACTGGAGCAGGTGGTGAGAGAATGAGAAAAAATGGTTTATCCTAAAATTCAAACTTTCCTCAGACACAAGACCACAAGCAAACAGTTATAATTATGAACAGTGGTCTCTGGAGTCATATTCTAGCCATTTGTCTGTTTAAGTACTGTATTAGCTCGTATGCTACTGGGATACTGGAAGCTGTGTTACCAGGATTTCAAATACCAGCAGTGTCATTGATGGTGGAAAGGGTTCAGTAGGATTCACAGACTAAGGCAGACTAGGAAGACAGACCTGGCTAACTATTGCTGATAATTAACCAGTGAAAACTTTACAGATTACAGCAAAACACTGACTAACTCACTAGAAGACGACAGTATGTTTGGTAAAGCCAGTCAGTGAGGGCACGTGAGGCCCTCAGTGAGAAGGGTTGGCACAATAACCAGAAGGAGACGGCAGACTGCTAGTAATTGTGGGCATGACCTGAGAGAGCTTTCTTCTACTGTGCATGGGTTATCATAAGTAGAAGTCAACTTGATGGCTGCCAGCAATGAAAATTCATTTAACTTAATCTAGAACATCACCTACACAAACTAGCTAGAAACACACAAAGTGGACAAAAAATCTTCTCACAATATGACCCCTCCATTTGACATACTAACAATCATTTGGTCTTAAAATAATTTCTTGAAAGGATACTGAAAACTAAAGAAAGCATTATAATTCAAAGGGTCACTCAAAATGATCTATGATATCACATCAAAGTCACCTATCTATGACAAGGGCTTCGCAAAAGTCCTAGAAAAATAGAATGAAAGGTAATAGAAAATTTCCATCACTTTTTGACGATCCCTCAGTGTACGTCAGTGAACTGTGTTAGATGCTTCACAAGGAAACCTGTTCCCTCTTGTTCCCTTCAGTTACATAAGTGGGATACAAGAGAATTGTTGTCTCCTATTCAAGGTTAATTCTTAGTTGCTATCATCGTTTTTCAATTTATATGCTTTCTATAATTGAATTTTCAAACAATTTAAAAACATATTTATCATATAACGAAAACTAGTTTCATTCACAGATTGTAACTGTCAGTGCAAAGTGTTTCTGCTTCACAGAGCATCCTGTTTCTTTGCTTGACTTCCAAGAGCTTGGCTGTCAGGAACTGGAACAGGACCGGTTCAGGTTGCGCAACACAGTTCAGTGTACTGCACAAAGGGTGGGGCTTCTGGACTCCCAGTGACTATGTGGATGGGTCTCTAGGGAACATGCTTTTCAAGAGTTAGAAGATAGAAAAATAAATGGGCCAGAGGGTCAGGTTGTAGCCTGCTGACTTAGTTCATTAGTTCTTCATACTTCACAATGACCTCTGTAGCATGTCCATTTAAACACGATTTCCTATTGATGCAAAATTTCAAAACGGGAGATCCAAGATGAGTAATATTTTTGGCACATATTTGTATTATTTATCATTCTTTTCTCTTCTAGAACATTCCTGTAGATAAAACCCCTCAAGTTCTAAGAAGTAAGGGCCATTTGTTCTGATTTTTCCACTTTAACTACTTCCAATAGTGTCAGTTTTTTACTTCCTATTTTATTCAAGACATGCTCCCATTTTAAAACTTTAAAAGGTAAGTATTTAAGATCTTTAATGCTACAGAACAAATAACTTTTTTAGTATAGGAAGTTAGTCTAAAGGGAATGGACCAGAGTTACATGATGTTATAACTTAATAAGGACTAACAACAACAACAAAAGAACTAACATAAGAGCTACACTCCCTCTGGAATATATAAACTGTTGAAATGCAAACTGACGTAATGATGAGGAGAAGTTGTGTAGCACAACTTCCAATTTCACTTACTTTCATAGTCAGAAAGTTTTAAGAATAAATAAAAACATGCCAAACTTTCATAAGTAATATGTAACTTCAAATTACAAAAATAAATAAAGGTAAAATACATGAATCTAAAAGTACAGAAGCAAACAGTTATGGACAACATGTTTAGGTGTTCAAGGCTAAGCTTCTAATTTCATTCATAGGATTATTTTATAATGTCATATTATCATAATCTCTTAAATGCTGCAATTTTCTTGATATAAAGTGCACTGTTGAATTGATCTATAATGTGGCGAGTACATTTCTTCCAAAATATGTTGTTTGATTAAGGTGACCAGACGTCCCGCTTTGGGCGGGACAGTCCCGGTTTTTGGTGTTTTAAAAAAGTCCCGATTTTTGGAAAGAATGCACGACAAGCTAGGGAACGGTCTATTTGGTCCATATAGACCAAATTTTTCATCAAGAACACCCCCTCACCCCACCGTACCCTGGTCAATGGTGTCCCACTTTAAATCTGGTCACCTTCTGTTTGATGCTAACAAATAAAGTTTAGTACTAACTACTCATGTATGTCTGGAAAGTTTTGGGATATACTATCTCAAAGATGAAAATGTATTCAGAGATGACAAACTTATATCTGTGTGTATTTATCTCTTACCAGTCCTGAAGAGTCAGTCTTCATGGAGAACGAATATTTGCATTACATTCTGGTCCAGTCACAGAAATTAGCATGAGTTTAGGGCTTATACAAAACAACCTGCTTTGAAGTAATGACAATTCACCCCATTCAATATATTACCATTCCAAACATGCAGAATAAAGTCTACAGCTAAAATCTAAAACCAGACTCAATGCTATGGGGTGGAAACTGACTCAGAGTGACCCTAGAGGATGGTATAGACTGCTCCCTCTTGTGAGTTCCAAACATAGAGCTGTAGAAAGCTCTCTTTCTTCCACAGAACCGTTGACCTTGAAGATCGCAGCCCAAAGCATAAGTAGTACACCAGGTATGTAATATAGTCCGTAAGTCATCGGAATGACTGTTACCATTACCAAATATAAAATGGAGTCCTGAAGCGTTTCCTGACAGAATCCTTAGCCCCAAAAGAATCCCTGAAGTCTTCCTAAATCCAAACAATAGTTCCGTTTAATTAGTAAAAAATGTCTGCCTTGAGAATTATCTTTTTAATATGGGATAAAATTGATAATAGCAACATAAAAAGTTAGAATGACCTTTAAGAACAGTGAATTCCTGTGAATGAGAGTATCAACTCAGAGAGGAGAGTAAAAATGGTTTCATAACTAGAAGAATGCAATTAATACTGCTAAACAGGCATGTAGAAGCTTGAATTGGTGTATGAATTGCTGTATATATATTTAAAGATAATAAGATACATAAATTATATTAAAAAGGCAGAAGGGACAATTATGGTAAAAATTTGGCTAACAAAAAATAGCAATTTAAAAAGCAAGGCTTGGAAAAAGAATTCAAGTACTTGTTCAGCAAGTGGTCTTAGCTAAGTAAATATATTGAATTCTAAGTACATTGTACTTCCACGCCTTGTCGGTACAGGGTTTAAGGCTTCTAACAAAAAATGAGTAGTCTGGACCCACCAACTGCTTCATGACAGAATGATGGACGGACTCATGGTAACATTAACAGTGGTCAGCATCTGTTTCACTTCTAACTCTATCACACCTTTCTACAAAATCTTTTCAAATTAAAAGTACTTCATAGGGTTAGAACACTCAGTAAACAAGGTCAGCACAAGTAAGCCTATGCTGACCCAAGAATGGATTATTTACTTGCAGGAAAGTCATCAAAATAAGCAATGTCGAGTTGGGAAATAACGGAAATAAATAAACAAACATATACATGTCCAGAATCTCCACTAGACTTCAACTCCATTCCCATCTTCTGCTTCACAGGAGGCTAGAAGACTGTCAACTACATTTTCTTAATCCTCAACTATCAGACTTTGTGTCAGATGCTGGCAAAGGCACAGGTGGTGAATTTAAAAGTGAAAGGAAGAGAAAGTTACCTTTGTTTGTTTGTTCTGGCAGAAGCAACAACAGCAAGCACTGGTATGTAGGCTCCAGGGAAGCTGGATTGGCAGCAGTGCTGTTTCAAGTGATGGAAGCAGTAAGCCCGCTGACCCCACCACTCAACAACTCTAGATGCATGCACTTTTATGACCTCCAGCCCTGGGTAGTAGTAATCTACTACTGATCTTTAGTAATTTCTGATCCTTAGATAACAATCCTTTATCACTGTTGCACTGCTAATCTTTATCATACTTTTGCAATTCCTATTTTCTCTGTGATCCAGGTTTCCTGATATGTCATTCATATCACTGATATGAATCTCTAGACTCAACTTCTATCTTTACTGGTAAAATCTTTTTTTTCTGGTTTTTGTTTTCCAGAATCTATTTTCTAAATGTTACTCATCTCTTCTTTCATCTCAGTCCATCTTATTCATATCACTACATTTTTTTTTCACTATTTTATAGTTATGGACATTTGTCATATTTTTCATACCTAGAAATCATGTTCTATCTGACATGACAAATTAGGGTCAGATGTATTTTCTTCTTGCAAGTCTGAGGGTAAAGAGTCCTTTTACTTTTAATACTTCTAGCATAACTACTACAATTTTTTGTTTTACTTTGCATATTCATTTACAAATAGAAAATGATCTATAAGGTGATGTTGTCTTTGAAGAGCATAGCAAGATATGAAAATTTTCCCATAATTTTATTTTCAGTCCAATTCATAATAATTGGTTCAGCATTATATATTTTTGTAGATAGAAATGGGTTGAAATTTATAATTAGTATTTCCCAGGATTATAGTCCCTTTGTGACCACATACAAACATTTTTTTTTTTAATTTCTAGTGCCTTGTCTCTCACAAAAGTTAAAGAGACAGAATAGATCAAAATCTACAATCTCTACAAGAACAGATTGATTCACACCTAGTTTATGTTCGGGAACCCTAGTTCCTGGGGCTTGATACATTTAATCAGGAAATCAGTAACAGAGTGTGGGATAGGAGGCAACCTGTAGACTGCCTGACAAACCCAGTCTGTGTGAGAAAGATGGATCTGCTTCTAACTTCTTTCCTTTGTCCTTGAACTGCTTTCTGCTTCTGCGTTTTAGGAACAGCTCCGTGACTTCCCACTAGCTGCAGACAGACATAGTCAGCCCTTCAGACCCCAGGGTCTGTACTCACAGACTCACTCCAGCTTGACTGAAAATATTGGAGGAGGTGAAGAAGCAATCAAAGTAATTGTAAAGGCTAAGAGGGAGCATGGTATTATTTATGTTTCCATTGCATTATGCATTCTAAGTATCTGCAAATGATTTAAAACATAAGGAGAATATGTAAAATGATATTCAAATATTATGCCCCTTTGTACAAGGGATGACTTGAATATTTTCAAATTTTTATACTGGGGGTTTGACTGAAGACTCCTGACACCAATTCCCTATGTATATCAAAGGACAACAATAAAGTAAAGCTTCTTATTATTTTCCATTTCAGTTGTATTGGTCTCAACAAAACAAAAAATCAACAGACACATGCAAAACCTGTAGCCATCGGGAGTCAATTTCAATGCATAGTGGCCTCATAGGACAGAGTAGAACTGCCTCATATGGTTTCCAAGGCTGCAAATATTCATGGAAACCGACTACAATGTTTGTCCTGCCAAGTCCCTGGGGTTACGAATGGGCAAACTTTCAGTTAGTCACTGTGTGTTTTACTTGCCTTAAAATTAGTAAACTCTCTCCTAGATTTAGGCAGTCGGTTAGATATCCATCATCGTTTTTTGCCCACTCAAGTGGGAAAAAGCTACTCAACTAATGTCACTATTAACACTACAACCCAGTTCACTCAGAAATTCATCCCCAAGCATCTTCCTAAATTACCATATTCTTCTCAAAATAGGTTTCTAGAACTTAAGACTCACACAAAGTGATTAAATAAAGGATAAATTAAAAAGCTGTTATTAAAAAAATGGAAACTTGGGCTAAAAAGAAGTCAATCACAGATTGAAGAGTAATGAAAAGGCAACGAGGAAATGAGAACATGTATCATCTGAGGCAATCAATAGAAAGGCTACAGAAGAAGGTGTGAATCGCTGTGAAGAGGAGCGATCTGACACCACCTTTGTACTTTTTACGATCACACAGCTAGCTTATTTATAGACAAATAAAATGCATTCTTGTGAAAATGAACACATGTGGAAAGATGAAAATTCACCAGCAAACTAAAGACTCTAAGTTTCTGAAATCCAGAGGGGGAAAATATCTGGGAGCAATGTTTGAAGAAAGACTATGTCAAAAATCCTATCTGCCCGCTAGGAACATTAATATCTAGTGGAATCATCAATAATCATAATATCTGACGATATAGAAGAAAAACATCGTGAAAACGTATAGAGTAGATGAGCTCAGAATGAAGATGTTTTAGAGAAATGAAAAGGTAATTTACCTGGCACATTTATTAGTCTAATCAGGGCATAACTAGATGTTCTTTAAAAAATCTGTAACATAGCCATAAACCAATTGTGATACATTTAATTATATTTCTAGTTATTTTTTAACCAAAATCATAAACTGAGATAAGAAAATGTCCTAACCTCTACATTTGCAAAGGTAGATTAACCATTATTATATGTTTGAATAATTTCCTTATACCATTTTCTATTAGTTGAGAGTTTAGGAGACTTGCATATAGATTAGATATTATATAAGACAACATGATAGCTTACATAGGATTATATTGCACACATGAATAAAATAAGAAATTAATTAAGTCATGGTTATATGCCTTTGGTGTGCACGTGATATGTGTATGCATGTATTCACATGTAAAAAAATACTTCCCTATATACACATAAACAATACCAAAATTCCTATATACTTCATTTTATCCATAAGTGAAATACTACTAGGAGTCTTATAGAAATATAAGACACATGAAAATCTCAGGCCTAAGTATAGAATGGACTATTATTTAAAAACCAAATAAAATTAATAACCAAATATCTTAATTAGCTGGTATTAGAAATAGATTGTTATAGACTTTCTCCTAAATTACTGTACATTAAGGACAATCATTTGCCACTTATCCCCTTTTCTCAAATGGTGCTGGAGATGCTATCTCTACGTATGTGATTTTTAGCCTTCTCTACCAGCACCACCCCTTTTGTTTTTTAAAAAAAGATGCATTTATGGAAATTGTCATTGATTATTAGATTTTCATAAAACTATATTTATTTGATGCTCTAGGAAGCAGGCTTAGGCTAGAAAGGGAGGACAATACGGAAATCAAGACGCTTGACAGAAGCTTTTTTGTGTTCTGAGAAACAGCCGCTATTGTTCGGATATGGTCCCGAGCCCAGAGACCAGGTGATTTTCTTATGCAAAACAATACCCAAGCCCTTCGTTTGATTCTTGTGGACAAGTTCGATCAATTTAGTAATTTCACTGTGGCTAAGTGCTTCTCAGTAAAGAACCAAACGGGATAGAAGGATATATTGAAATGGTATCATCATAAACTAATAAACAAAACCCTATCATCTACTACATCTAAGTTAACATCATGCTAAGCCTTATTGCCCTACAATGCATGGTAACCCTGCCCAAAGAGATACATATACATAACTGGGTTTCTGGGTTTTCTTTTTTGGTAAAAAAATATTTATTATTAATATATCAAAAATTATATAGTGAGCTGGTCAGGTTTATTGAACTAATTCAATTCTGGCCTATGATTATCAAATTGGGGCTTTAGGATCACAACTATCATGTTATTTTCTAGAGCATAGAGAGATGCATAGCTTTATCAACATTTGGGGACTATGATTTCCTAAGAAGTAGACCCTAAGCTATGGACATTACAGCTCAAATGTGAACTATCCATATTTGTTCTGCTAAATCCACCTTGATAATTTATAAATTATTATTTTGTCATATCTTGCCCTGTCCGACGTCTCCCTTCACCCACTTTTCTGTTGTCCCTCCCCCAGGGAGGTCACATGTAGATCCTTGTAATCGGTTCCCCCTTTCCAACCCACCCTCCCTCTACCTTCCCAGTATCACCACTCACACCACTGGTCCTGAAGGGATCATCCTCTCTAGACTCCCTGTGTTTCCAGTTCCTATCTGTACCAGTGTACATCCTCTGGTCTAGCCAGACTTGCAAGGTAGAATTGGGATCATGGTGGGAGGAGGGGGGAGAAAGCATTTAGGAACTAGAGGAAAGTTGTATGTTTCATCGTTGCTATCTTGCACCCTGACTGGCTCATCTCCTACCCAAGACCCTTCTGTAAGGGGATGTCCAGGGGCCTACAAATGTGATTCCATTCTTGGAAACATTTTTCAAACTTCTCTGTTGGTAAGTTCACAGGGGCAAAATAGGTAGATCGATCATGCCTGAGTCCACTGCATGTGCTTAGAACTTTGAATGTATTCGGTATGAGAGCAGAAGCCATCGCAAGATTGCAAACAAAGAAATGATGCCATTTGCCTTCTTTTTAAAAGGATTGCTGCCGGGTGACTAAATTCTAGAGAGACAGGGCGGGACATAGGACACTGTAAAAATGACTACACCAGAGATGATGGTGACTGAGACCAGGGTGGTAACAATGTAGATGGCAAGAAATGGTAACACTAGAAATGTACTTTGAAGCTTGGTGGAATAAGATTTGCAGATAAATCCAACGTGGGAAATAAGAGCTAGAACTGGGAAAGAGGACTCCAATGCTTGTAGCATGGACAACTGGAAAGTATAATAGGTTAATCCACATGTCAGAGACATGATTTCCTGAATATGATCCCTATTTGTATTCAAACAGAGGACAGAATGACATCTAACATTGTACAGATTCTCTTCTCTCTGGCCGCTTTAGTTTTTTGTTTTAATAGCTTTCTGAATTATTTGATTCAGCTCTTCATTTCACTGATAAAACAGGATTTAGAAGCAGATCATTCTGTTTCCAACTCCTGCTGAGAAAGGACATCTCTACCCTAGATACACTGACCTGGAATCCTCTGATAAACAAGGCGAATGATCATGGGTACCTAACATCAGAATCACCGGGCAAATTATGAGAATCACCTGGAAATCTTGTTAAGCTGTAGATTCCGATTCACTATATTTGTGGGAACTGCAAATTCTCATCAAGGAATGAGCCAGTTGGAAGCCCTGTAATAGAGCTTATTTCTCTGACCATTGTTTTTGCTACCTATATACCGGTACCTTTATTTCAGCAAAGGATAGAACCACTTTTGTTACATGTATACAGCCAAACTTCCATTCCAAACCACTAATTGCGGTTTTGAGAAATGAAATACAGTGAACCCTCGCCACTTCGCGCTTCGACTTCCGCGGCTTCACTCTATCGCGGTTTTTGCATAACAGCGCATGCTCTGTCATTACTGCCACTGATTGGCTCATACTGTACACGCTTGATGCCATAAATAATATAATAAATAATAAATGATAATTGTAATGTCCAAAATGTTTTACTGTATTTTCCCTTTTTCGTTTAATAAATTGGGTAATACGAGTGTAATGCTGACTAAAGGGTGTTTTTTCATGTCCTCTATGCTCTAACTACGAAAATATTTGATTTACAAATAAGGAATCCTACTTCGCGGAATTTCATTTATCATGGTAGGGTCTAGAACCGATTAACCGCGATAAACGAGGGTTCACTGTACCATAGGCTTTGCTGCCCAACATGAGGCTCTTTGAATCCCTGGCACTTTATTGACTCAAATCAGCCCCATGGGTAAGCCTTAAAAAGAGCACTGAAAGCATCGATCCCTGTGGCCATAGTGGTTATATGTTGGGCTGCCAACTTCGAGGTCTGCAGTTCAAAATCGCCAGCTGCTTCTCAGATGAAAGATGAGGCTTTCTATTCCCATAAAGAGCTACAGTCTCAGAAACATAGAGGGGCAGTTCCCCTCCATCTATAGAGGTCAGGATGAATCGGAATGGTTTTGAGTTTACTGCTAGCAGTATTCTTTTTTAATGTGCCTGAGGACAACGGCCTCTGATTCTTTAAAGTGTTTATCAATACAAAATCAAAGAAACTAAGCAACCACAGTGCTGTTACAAGGAATAGAAGTTTCTTTACAGATGCAGAAGATGGACATGCTGGATCCTCCTAATTTTCTTACGCGGGGCCCTTGTACCTAATAATCCAGGTAAACTGATGGGAGCAGCCCGGGAGTTGAAGAGTCAGAAGTCCTTTGTCGTCAAGGATCTGGCACGTTTCCTGTCCACACGTTTACAGCTGTCTACAGGTGCCCTCAGTCATAGCATGACAAGCGAAGGAACCTTAACCCATGATGAGAGAGGCTATTTCATGATCTCAGCCAACATGTATTAAGTGCTTTTTATTAATGCAGTGAGTATGGCGGCTCACTGAAAAGTTTGCAGGTTTGAACCCATCAGTCATTCCATGGGAGAAAGATCTGGCCATTTGCTCTCCGGAAGACTTATAACTTTGTAAACTCAACAGGGTCTTTCAATTCTACCCTATTGGATCACTGTGAGTCGGAATCAGCTTGATGACAATGGGTGAGTTCTCCATTGTCCACCACATCGCCAGGTAGCTTCTGCTGATCTTTCACCCTATCAGATGCCCTGAGACCAGATAAAAAATGAGCTCTCTGATCAAACAAATATACAAAATGCTGTATCTCATATTCCTCTGTAGAAATTACGAAAAGCTCTACAATAAAGGTTTTGTCAAGTTCAGTGGTGATGAACGCATTGACTGCTGAGTGTCGTTATTTTTACTATCTGGCAAAGCAAACAAAGGCCTTAAGGAGGGCCAGCAAAGAAGGACGGCATTTAAAGACATGCCTGCAGGAGAAAACTGTCCTCCCACCTCATCCAGAGGAAACCATAGGGATGTAAAGTCAAGACACATGGACACAGTTCTCTAGAACAGCGGTTCTCCACCTTCCTCAGCCGCAACCCTTTCAGACAGTTCCTCCTGTGGTGGGGACCCCCAACCATAGCACTAATTTCATTGCTATTTCATCACTGTCATTTTGCTACTGCTATGAATTGTCATGTAAATATCTGATATGCAGGATGTATTTTCATTGTTACAATTGAACATAATTAAAGCACAGTGATTAATCACAAAACAATATGTAATTATATCTTAAGAAATCTTTCTCATCACAAATAAATGAAATTTGTCTTTAAGCATGGTGTAGCATGGGTAACAGTCTTCATGCCAGTTACTCGTATGTGGACATATGTGCATGCGGGCGGACCCAACTGGAGACGGATAGAGGAGCAGGGTCTGGTTCCTAAGACCATTGGAAATACGTGGGGGTTGTTCAACCCCCCAAGGGATCACGACCTAGGGGTTGAGAATGGCTGCTCTAGATGGTATGCGGTTACCCTTTACCAACTGCTCCTGGATAGGGAGGAAAAATGCAAGGCAAACTTCAAAATCATAAAAGCAGCCAAGTTACTGGTTGAGCAGAGACAGGTGGGAGCTCAGAGATTATGGCCTGTTGTCACCCTTCGGGTCTGGAAAAGAATAATGAGCCATTTAAGATCCAAAGGGCAGCGTTTGCCCCAGGATAAAGCTCCGAAGGTTAGGAATGGGGAGAAATGGACACAAGAAGAACAGAAAGAAGGCAAGACGGGGGATGGCAGAGCGAGCGGACGGCGATGGAGGAGCTGGACCGAAATGTGTGTGAGTCACCGAGTGTTCAACTGATGACCTGCGCCGTACACTTTCACTACCTTCACAACACAGAGCTAAGGCAAAAAGAAACGGTCAAAAGTGAGTAACAGATTGAATGCTATATCAAAGATAATTTTAATTCTAATGCTGAGGGCAGACCTGGGAATCATGCAGATATTCAAATGATTTATAATTATACAATAAGCTCTGGTTTCAATTTCACCCATCAGGCTTTTATTTGTAGCTTTCTACGCACACTAAACCATGTACAAGAATAAGACACATGAACTAAAAGGAAATTATTTTTGCCCTTTACCAACGTATGGTATGTGAGCAATTATATCCCAGCATGAGAGCGAGGCTGATACGCTCAGAGGAGCGCTCTGATTCTGGATCACTAATATTTAACTTGGATTTGGAGCATGGAGAGCATTGTTCATGGAAACATGCCAAGAGGAAGTCACATCTAAGAGAAAAGATTGTTCCGACACATGGACAAGACAGACTGAATGAGTCAAAGGCCAGTTTGGTGACTGAGCTCTCACACAGTAACAAAAAGAAATGTTGATAGGTTGAACGTAGCACCCAAGCTGAAAGTCATGAAACATGAAGTTGAAGAGTGAACAATTGCCTGCATGGTAGACTCTACTAACATATTATAGACATATAATTTTAAATGAAGGGGAAACATGAGGAGCTGTTACCAAGGGCTCAAGCAGAAAGCAAATGTTTTGAGAATGATGAGGGCAACAATTGTACAAATGTGCTTGATATACAATGGAGGTATGTATGCATTGTGGTGGGAGTTTTATGAGCCCCCAATAAAATGATTATATAAAAATATAGCTATTTTGAAAACATAAACTCCATCATTCTAGTCTTTGGCATATAAAAACTTACTTCTAGACACCAGGGTGCCATTATATGTATAACTTCAAAAAGGTCAATCATTGGTCCTACCTGCTGAAAGAATTAAAAACCAGAGGGGAGTGAAAGATCAACGAAGAGGTCTGGGGAGCTGTAAGGTTACTGAAGTCTAAAACAATTATGGATTGGAAGTTTGAGCCACTTTTAAAAATAACAGACTTTTTATCTTTACTTTCCTCCACCGTCTTTTTCACCACTCCAGACAACCAAATACTATCATTTTCACTAACACTTTTGAGAGGATTAAAAGTAAATAGTAAGTTTAAACACTAAGCTTTGTAACACTGAAGTACTTTCCAGTCAATAACTTAGCTTTTAAACTTGCTTATTGCCTTGAAGTTGTTCTTGGAAGAGTCACAGGGAAGAGTTCTCATACACCCAAGTGAACACTCCGTCTTTGTTCACCACCAGCTGGCATTACAGGTCATGCTGTCACAGGTCACTCGATCAGCTTACCACTATGGCGAGCAATGCCTTCAGAGCATCATTATTTGTAAACAAACAAACAAAAGCCCTATATTTGATATATTTATCAAAATAAAACTAAATTCCCATGAAGGATTTCTAATAGCCCAGATTACAGCCAAATATCAGATAACTCTTTGTTGATGTGAACTTGGTCTGCCCCTAATACATTTATCCAATTCTCCTTTAGGACATTACTCTCTCAAACATAAAAATATTCTGTAAAGAACTATCTGTCAATCAAGGTTTTCAATTTTTCACACATACCTTTTATAGTAGTCTATAAATCTGTCTTTCACTTTCTTCAAACAAAAGCCATTTTCGAATGATTGGGTTTTTACATTTTAAACCCAACTCTTAAAGTATCAGGATGCAGTGTGCCATCCTGCTGTACCAGGGTCACTATGGATCAGAATGCATCGGACAGCACCTAACAACGACTTGAGGATTAGCATTTGTATGTGTTGTAATTCAACACTTATTGTGTGTCTTCTAGTAGTGCCTGGTTGTTCCCCACACTGTAAGATTTATGCTCTAGACCATAGAAAAACTAAATGTAGAAGAGTTAACAATAATGTCCAATATCAGCTTAGAAAACAATGTCGTGTTATCGTGAAATGTGCAAAAATCAGGAGTTAAAACCCCAAACGAAAGAGCATGGATAGTATTTCTCAAGCTGAAAGAACTGAAAGAGAAAAATAGTTAAGTCCAGAGTTGCTGTATTAAAAGATCTTATGGGAGAAATACTGATGGACATAGGAGGCATCAAAAGAAGATACCGGAATCTACCAAGTCACTACATTAAAAAAAAAAAAGTTGGTTGACATTCAGCCATTTCGGGAGGCAGCATATTGGTAAGAACTGATGTATTGAAGGATAAAGTCTGAGCCTCACTCAGATGTTGGTGAAAACAAGCCTTAGGAGGTGATGCAACACCAAGTGAAATGTTTCAACAAATCGGTGCAGTGTTATGCCGAGACACTTGGAGAGTGAGGACAGTGTGCGGGCTCCTAGTCTGGAGGATGAGAAGGCAGCGGCGGGGGCAGAGAGGGGCTAAAGGCACCTTGAAAGGGGAACAGGGAGTGCGGATGAGGACAGGACTCTTCAGCCAGGAAGAAGAAGGGCAGGAAGGAGCTGACAGTGACCCTGAGAGGGAAGCAGAGAGTGAGGATGAGGACCAGGAGACCCCAGCCAATGGTCAAACGATCTGAAAAGATCCATGTTGGTGTTCATTTCATATGAAGTTGATTGACCAGAATGCAGACATTATCAAACAATATCATTAATATCACAACCATGCAAAAAATTGTTATAATACATTGACAGATACATGACAGAAATTTAAGCGAGATTCAGAAAAGGATGTAAAACAAGAGATGCCATTGCTGATGTCAGATGAATCTTAGCTAAAAGCAGGACGTGTGTGTGTGTGTGTGTGTGTGTGTGTGTGTGTGTGTGTGTGTGATTGACTATGAAAATGCATTATTTCATGTGGATGATAAACTACAGATAACATTATGAAGACTAAGAATTCCACAGCACTTAACTATGTCCATGTAAAACCTATCCATCACTCAAAGGGCTAACACCCCCTGGAGGAACAGGAATTCTTGTTCACTGCTGGTGGAAACCAAAAAGGATACAGCTACTTTGCAAGATAATTTTACTTTTTTTTTTGTAACAAAACTAAATGTAGGCTTACTATAAATCCGGCAATGACATTTCTCGATACTTACTTAAATGGATTGAAACCTATGTGCACAGGAAAGATTTGTGCACAAACGTTTGTAGAAGTGTTCTTCATAACTTCCCCCAAATGGAAGCAACCATGATGTTCTCAAAGTATGATACACAGCATGGAGTATTATTCAGTGGACAAAAGAGGGGCTTTCAAGCTATAAAATGACATAGAGGAAACTTAATTCCATATTACCAGGTAAAAGAAGCTAAAAGTTACATATTATTCCACCGATATGACAGTCTGGAAAGGATTAACTTCCAGAGAAAGAGGGGAGACCAGTGATTTCCAGGGAGCCAGGGAGAGGCGAACAGGGTGAAGGGAGCTCTTAGGGTTCAGGGTCTTTAAGACAATGAAACTACCAATCTTAGATTGGGGTGACTGTACTTTTAAAATATTCCTAAAAATCATCCCATTATATGAGTATCACTTCCTATGTAAGTCACTATTTTCTCCTACCTGCCTGGTTTGCAAGAACCAAAGTGTGTCTGGTTTCCTCCATTGCATATAAATTCTGCGTTCCACCTTAATCTTCTAAAGAGAAAGTTCATCACACTACTGCTCAGTGATGTCGCATCAGGGTCAGAATAAAATACGAGACCCTCAGCCTGTCCTACAATTGTCTCCATGGTGTGTGCCCTTCTGCCTCTACAAGCTCATTTGATGACAATGTTGGCTCTGCTCCTTGGCTCTACCCTATTTGTAATATTTAAATTTGCAGTTATCTCTTCCTGAAATACATTTCTCCCAAACATGCAATTGGCCCCTCTCTTGAAGTTTTCAGGCAAAAAAACCAATCGTTCCTTTTTCAATGGGCTCTTCTCTAGCACCCATGTTCTAGAGTTTACATAGATAGCACTCAGCCTGTTGGGATTTTCTTCATCGCACATGCTACAAGATGCTGTAATTTAGAATGAAATTCAAAATGAATGAACTATTTGTTAACTGAAACTTCAATACTTAGGGCAGAGTCTGGCACATAGCAGGTATTCAACCATGTTTACTAAACGAGAGAAGCAACAATCCTTAAACTTACCATCCCTCTGTTACTTTTTGTTTTACTGGGTTAGCTTGCACAGGACTAGGATGCTGGAAGTTCTGCCATCAGTATTGCAAACAACAGAACGGTTACCCAGAGAAGAAAGGTTTCAGGAGAAAACAAAGTAGGAAGAAAGATGTAGAAATGTAATCTGGGAAACTAGCCAATTAAAATCAGTGAACAATGCATAACCTTTGTCTGATTTGATTGCTTTGGGCACATCAGAAGAGGTCAATACCTGGGGAAAGAGATCGGGTTTAATGGAGGAGAAGGCCAGCATGGGTGAAGGAAGACCCAGGGTGAGAAAAATGGGAGCAACAGCAATGGGTACAAAAGTGCGGATGATTGTGAAGACAACTCAAACTCAGGTAACGTTTTGTTCTGCTGCAGATAAGAACTCCAGAAGCCAGAGTCGATCGATAGTAGCGGTCTCTCTAAGGAGTGCTGGGAGACTCAAAAGACAACAGGCTAGACCTAGATCCGGGACAAAGACTCAAATGTTCATTAAAGACCTGGCGCCAACCTTGCTCCCAGCTATACCAAAATGAGATATTCTCTCTGGCAGCTTAACTTCTTGGGAATGTATTCGTTCCACAGGCCTTACAGACAATTACAAACAGCATAGGAGGTAGAAGCAAGCAGCGAGTTAGGGTTCTTCCCATGTATTTTCATCAAAGGTCCATTATATTGTTCTTCATGCAGCAAGCATTTAATGATAAAAGTCTGAAAAAGGCCTATGCATTTCTATTTTACTGGAGAGAAAGGAAGAACAAGGAAGATGTTTTCAGACAGAGAGTTGCTGAAGCAGGCGAGGCAAGCTCTTCAGATGTCCACAAAACACAAATTCCTAGTGATGCTTTGGATGGGAACAGCTTCATTTCAGTCATGTGGGGGAGAAAGGGTGGAGGGAAAAATGCTCAAACTGCTATTTTTAAGTTATTTGTTCAGAACGGCTATTTTTCCCTCTGATATTCTTGACCTGTCCAAATGTCAGGTTTCCACGCACTGCTGTCTGGAAGCTCTCAAAGGCACGGCTCTGAGCCGGGAGGATGGGGTCGTCTGTTCATCTGCTCACATGCTGCTACTGCTGCTGAGGTTTTGAAAAAAAGCTCGGTGACCTAGAAAGGAGATGTGTGCTATGAATGATGCACGGGCCGCAGAGAGCCCAGGACGTCATCGGGCTATTTATACCTCCAGGAAGGAAAAAATGAGTCCGGGGCAATGACTCTATACTCCATGGACTGGGTATGAAAATATCATCTGGAAAAAACAATAACCTTCACAGTGAGGGGAGTTTTTAGGCTGTCAGTGTGAACGAGAAGGCGCAGCCATATCCCCATTTCCCTGGGTCTTTCCATAATTCTATTTGCTTTGAAAGAATTTTCAGTTAATGCTGCAACGTTTCCTCCTATGGTGAGAAGCATCCTGCATCGGCGTTAAAGACACTGCCACCCACATTTCAAAAGCTGCCTCTCCTCCATATGTGCGCACATACGCACGTCGCCATAGTCTGCAACCATTTGGACACAGTGTAGGTTTTGAAGGAAGCCTGTAGAGGTTTTAAAAAGCACTTGGAAGAAATCGTAACAGATCCTTGTGTGACTTCAACTCCAGGAAGGGAAAAAAATAAGAGTTGCACAGATTAGGACAAGATGGTAGAGAAATGGTTTTCTCGAAGTCTGTAAGCAAAAGCTTCTCTTAAATGGTGAAACATTGCCAGGTAAACCTAGAGATGGCACCAGCACCAGCTGTTCCCACGCAGGCCTACATCTCTAGGAAAATGTGGGTGGTTCACCTTTGTTGCAAATGTCCGCAATACCACGTGAGGCTCAAAAGAAATGAGTTTCTGAACTTATCCATTTTGTTCTTTTCTAATGAATTTATTTGTGTCACTTCTGCCAGGTTGCTTTGCTCCTGATTTGTCCTGGGAGAGGTTTTACGGATGGCTTTGCTGACAGCTGGCCAGAGTAAGAGGTGTGTTCTTAGATTACAAATCAGGTATTTTTCTAGTATTAAATGAATGGATTCATTTGGGACTCAAACCTATAATCTGGATTGCTTAACAGAACACAAAGTTATTTCATTTTAATATACTCAATGTTCATTGGATAAATACTCTGTGTTCCCATACTGCCTGAGCCCTCTTACCATTTCTAAAACTGACAATCTAAAGACATTCACTCTCTGCCTATATCTGCTGACATCCCATCTGGTTCTAATTTACTGGACATGCTTTGGACTTCATCTTCAGTCATTTTATCCATCCCTCTAAAGAGGGGGAGGCTGAGTTTTAAATTCTTTGGATTCAAGAGAATGAATATTCTCAATACTTTACTTTCACAAACTCACAAGGTACGCGTGGAGCTTATAAATGTTGATCACGTATTGTCAAACCTATAATGATATTCTTAGAAGAACAGAGTGATAGATGGCTAAAGTCAATGGACTTAGAAAAAGAAACATCTCATTGACTAGAATTCTCAGAATCTAAATGGACTGAGAAAAACCAATGCAACGGACTGTTTACATGTGTTTTTGTGTGGGCTTATGAATTGTGGCGGTATTACTAGTTGATGTTTCAGTATTTGAAGTGGAAGAAAGGATAAATCAATGTGTGTGAAAGCTTACTAGGCAGAAAAGAGGTGTAATGTGTGATGAAGTTGGAAACGGGGGAGGGGGGGTGCAGGGACAGAGAGAGCAGGGTAGATATGAAAACATGGTGTCACTATCTGATATTATAGGTGCTCTGTACATATTTGCAAAGTAGAAAACAATAAAGGAGAGAAGAAATATAAGGGAGCCTCAAAAAGGTCTGTGAAATATTAAATTAAAAGGGAATGGACCTTTCCCATGACAATTTTGAAGCCCCCACATATGTTCGTACATAATCTTTAAAACCTCATCAACATACCCCACATTACTGAGTGTGAACATTTTTCGTGGGTTCAATGATTACCAAGGTTCCTGTGACACAAGCCAGTACTGCCAGGCTGTCCCTCCTTCTTGTTCTTTCCTGCCCTCCAAGTTGCCACAGAGTACCTAAGTGCATGAACCTGCCCTGTGATGAGGTGAACCCAGCACACACACAGTCAGCCATTCTGGGCTGAACTATGTACACACTAATAGGAGCACTCAGGGAAGGGTGAGTGAGGCGGGAACAATTTCCAACTACTTTGAGGGGCAGGGAAATTATCTTCTATAAGAAATATCTGCTGAATGAAAGAGCAGATCAACAATTAATACTGATTTCTCTTTTAAAAAGGAATTTCATTTTCATAGTATAACTTTTTATGACTTTTATATTTAATTGTAAATGTATGCGAATACATAGCTCTATTATTTTAATGCAATCACTGCGAGGCAAAAGAAAATCCATAATGAATGAACACACATGAAATGAAAAGAGATATTATTTCTGAGTAATGAAAGGAAAACACAGGCAAAAACCAGTTACTGGGGAAAATGTTTGGATCAAAGAGATACTCCTTTTCGATCTCATTTTGTGTCCATATATCTTGACAGCCTTTATTCATTTGGAAAATAATGAGATATTTCCTAAATAATTTCAGTCTGCCAATAATGTTGGCATAATTCGATAGTTAATTTACCTCACTCAAAACCACCCCAGTAGCAAACGCATTGCTGTCAGCTCAGTTCCAATGTAGAGCAAGCCTGTAGGGTAGAGCAGAACTGGTTCACAGGGATTCCAAATGTGCTCAGAAGAGACTACCACATCTTTCTGCTAAGGAGCGGCTGCTGGGGGGCACCGCTGACCTTTCTTTGGGACGGCTGTGGAGCATTTAGCTACTACACCATAAGGCTTCTCTCCTTACATCTTTTCAAAATACTGGTAGGGGTATTTTGATATCAGGTGGGGATAGTTAGTATTACTTAGGGGGTTTTAGTTCTTACCTCTACATCCAAGTTAGGGGCGAGGTCTAGGGAGATTTAATAAAGACCACCCAAGGAATAGAGGAAACTAGTCTCTTCATTGCCACATTTATACAAAATGTCCTTCCTCAAATCAGCTTCAATATAACTTCTTCTTGCAAAAGGAAAGACAAATAAACAATTAAATTCAACAAAACAAAACTAAAGGTTAGTGAATGTTATGAAAAACAGTATGTTTTATGAAATTCAACACTCATATAAAAGATCACTTCAATGTGGAATTTTGATTCATCCAAACTGTGCTCATTACCAATGGCTGATCAATTCTTAAGGGTGCCTGTAGCATATTGATGACCAGATCCCATTCTGATGTTCGGTGATGAATTTTCAGATTGTGTATGAAGTAAAAGGGTTATCCAGTGCTCCAATATGTATCAATAAATGAGAATAGTGGGGGGGCTTTGAGGAAGACTAGAAGTGAAGAAGGGTCCACCAGAAATAGACAAGGGAAATGTAGAAAGAAATTAGAAGTAATGATGATTTCAGAGAAGGACCAGTATTTTCAAATGAAGTCATGGAGGCAATATTACCTTCTATGTACCCTTGTAGATCTCTACTATAAAACTTCCTATAGTGCCTCCTTGAACTTACTGCTCTTTAATAGTAAATAATTCATGAAATTAGGTCCAAACCTAATATATGACTAAATTATCAGTAGAATACTTCCTCTTTTAATATTTTATATTCATAAAGATTAATTCACACAACTGGTAGTTTTCTCCCTTCTAGTGCCTATAAGTGCTCAAAGATTTAGGTGGGCTAAGTGATTCTGAATTGGCATGATGTGCTCAGGAGAACTGCTAAAGGAAAACATATTCTTTCCAATCAAAGAGCCTCAGCTCTTCTATTCCAGGATAGAAAGAGAGAAAGTTAATCTTCAACAATTGGTCAATATAATTCTTCACTCCCATAGCTATAAAAATGTCACATGGAAGATAAGAATCCATATAAACAACTGACTGTTCAAAATAAGTTTTTAAAAAATATCTCCTACCCCCAAAACTACAACATCAAGTAAAGCTGCTTTATTTGATAGTCTTTGTTTACGCCGCGGTAGACAGCATTCAAAAAGTATTATGTAAGTGATGTATTGAGAAATAGGTTTGCACGTGAAGAGCAGCTGGCCCAGAAGTTTAATCATTGCAACTTGAAAAACATATGAACAAGCCCAAACTTCTTTTGTTAAGTGGTCAAATAAAATCAAAAGAGATTTACAAAACAGCCTTGCTTAACCACTCTGTTTCTAACTTTTTTGAAATGGGTTCTGATCTTTAATCTTCTCATAGAGCCAGATCCCAAGCAACCCATAGGATATTGAGACTATCCACCAAATTCATTATTCTTTATAAGTTACATTAGTAAGGTTTAGGGAGGGTAAAACTTAAAGATTGAATCATTCTAAAACAATGGTCTTAAATATGCTCAGAGAGCTTCAAGAATACATAGAAGAACCCGAAGGTGGCTCAGATAATCTGAGAGATCTCTACCAAGACTTTTTCTAATCAGAGTAGCAAAGGACAAAAGGAGAGCTAAAAAGCAGTGATAAAAGCATATATTACTTAAAGGGTATCAAGCAAGAAGATTCACCGTGGATGGTATATCGAAAGTGCTGGGGGAAAATCAACAAAATAAACTTTCATCCAAGAATTTTATACCTGGCTAACTAGTCTCTAAAAATAAGTGTGAAGATAACAAAACCTGAGGGGTTATCCTAAACCTGCTCTACAAACAATGGTAGCGATTCTGTTGGGTCTCAATGAAAGGACACTAGATAATAACTTTAAGTCATAACTAGAGATCTTTGATAAGGTAATGACATGCTCGTGTAAGAAAAGCAGTATTACTGGATTTCTAGTTTGTAATTCCACTCTTCATCCCCGCTATTTAAAAGACAAGTGCATAAACATAATTATAACTCTATGTTATTGGACACACAATGTCAAAGGTGTAATTGTGAAAATAACCAAAACAGAGGGGACAGTGGATTGTGGGGACAGATTTATTGGTAGGGACATTTTGTATGCTTCTGAAAGTAAGTAGTTAACCACTTGGAATTTTATTTTAAAATAAATTCTAACTACCCCTTCTAAAACATAAAAGGACAGCAGAATAGACAAAATAAGACAATCAAACTTTTCCTTCCTATGGGAAGTGTTCATTTTTCCAAATGTGAGTGCATAGGCTTTCTACCGTGTTTCCCCGAAAGTAAGACCTCCCCAAAAACAAGGGTCCCCAAAGCTACCATAACTCTGGATTCTGGACTGTAGCTCACTGTTGGCTGCAGTGCAGCCAGAGCAGACAGGAAATGCGAGGTCTCTTTTAATAAAACAATAAGCAATAAATGTGTGCCGTATTCTTCTTCATGGAAAAATAAGATATCACCTGAAAATAAGACCTAGCACATCTTTGGGAGCAAAAATTAACATAAGACACTGTCTTATTTTCGGCGAAACAGGGTATCACACCTGAGACCCATGGATCAACTGATTTTTTTTTTTAATCTTGTGCCTGGTGGTGTCATGGTTACATGTTGGGTGAGATCCCCAAGTCTGGCAGTTCGAAATCACCAGCAACTCTAGAGACAAACACAGAGCTCTCCAATCCCACAAACATGTACCGTATTGGAAACTCCCAGGGGCGGGTCTAGCCTGTTCTGTAGAGTTGTTGTGAATCAGCATTGACTTGATGACAGTGAGTCGGGTTTTTGTTTTTATGCCACACTGCAGTTTTAATGTTTTACTTTTATAGAACTTTCAAATAAAATATAACTAGACACAACGTACATTTTAAATATATAATTATTGATTTAAAAGTATATCTAAAAAAACTCAAAAACTAAAGTCACTGCAACTAAGTATAGGGAAATTACAACTTCACTTACAGTTCACTGAACAACAACAATAAAAAAAATCTGTAGCTCTATTAGGTAGGTCTGTCTGTTCCTTTTTCCCCCCCCCAGATTAACTTATGCAACATCCTGATGTTTAAAACTATCCTGTCATGGAAATTCTGTCTCTGGGGTGGGGGAGGGACTGTGTCCCATTTTCTTTTTAAACTTATAATTTGAAACAGATTGTTTAAAAATGTAATAAACTTTCCCTACTTTGCAAACAGTTTGAATTATGCATCAGAAGACTACAAGGTAAAGACAGAAATGCACATTTTAAAAAAAATGTAGCATAGCTCCTTTTCCCACAGTATTTACAATTTCATTAAATCCTAACATTTTGCCCTGAAGCAACACTCAAGGATCTGAATAGTTTCAAGTGCAATAAATCCTGCATTGTATAGAGTTCTTATTTGGTTCTTTTCAAATATGACTATCACATTTTAGAGATGATTAAGAGATAATGATAAATAAATTCTCTTTTATAAGTGTAAAGAGCCAATACAAAGGACCGTGATTCAATTTCACTCTTTTTCGAGTTAATTAGAAGATAAGTTGATATAACTTTTTTTAAAACATCATATTCACTGTCATATGTAAACATTAAGCTACAAATAAATTTAGATAATATTATTTAATCTTTGCTTGTACTCAACCTATTCCTTCCAAACTTGAGCTAGATCAGATGTTTAGATACCTGTTGTCATTTCACAGGCAATCGTCCAATATCATTAGGCAGCACATTGCGTAGAAAGACTATATTTGGAAACATTTTAAAATTAAAATTCCCTAACTTTAAAGCTGACTCCCAAATAGAACACATGGTGAGACAAGAGAAGCGAAGAACAAATGGGCTGACTCAGCAATTCAAAGAAGTTACTTGACCTGAAGAGGCACATGGTCTCTTGACCTACCTATTCCTGTCACAGGTGATATGGGCATGCTGAACACAGCAGTCATAATCTAAGTTAGGTTCTAAAGATATGATAACAGTAAGCTAAGTACTCCAGCTAATTCCTGGAGTACATTTTTTATTAATTCCTTTTTTTTTAAAACAATGGAGCAACATTTTTTTCTTAATTGGTTTTAATAGTGTTTTATTGTCAATTAGGTAGTTTACATTTCAGACCACTGACTTTGTATTAGATGGTTTAAACTATTAATTAGCCCCTCTCAACATTTCACTCTTCCTCCACTCCTTGATTACTAATCTTCCACTTCACCCAAATTGATACCTGTCAACTGTCAAGCCCTGGGTTGGCATAATATGGCTCTCTTGGTATGTACCTGTGTGGATCTGAAGTAAAATGGAAAAACTTTAAAGAATAGTATTCAGATAATGGTGATTTCATGTTTTAAACATATATCTATAGCTCTCGACTAATTTTTAAATTGTTGTGAGGACAGGACTGGCTCCTCCGTCTCAAAAGTCGGCCAACCCCTGGCTTGCCTATGCTTCAACTTTCCCTCCTTGCCTTCCTATCTTGACCATCTCCAAAGTTTGTTCCTCTTGGTATGAAACTGCTTGTCTTTTTTTGCCCTTTTATAACCATGGTCTCATATAATTTTTGTCCTTTTGTGATTGGCTATTTTCATCATAATGTTCTCCAAGTTCATCCATGCCATGACTTTTGAACTATCTCCCCCACCCCACCCCCTCCTATTACCAAAGTGCTCAGTGCAAAGCCGACATCTGAGAACACTTACTTCTGTGTACTCACATGACCTTGGAATGTATTTGGCATAAGACCCAGCATGACAGCCATGTCAACTTTGCCTTATCATTATATACAGCAGATTTCTTTTAAGGGAGGAATTACCATGTGGTTAAAGCCGTATGGACAATTGCCAAAAGCTGGTGGTGTGGAAGATACACTGAGATTTTTAAGAGGTAGAATATGTGTGGGCAAAGAATACCCTTGGAAGATAAGTTGGGATAACTGAGGAATTTGGGGGGAAATAAAACTATTTCTAGAAATATGTGCTATATCTGAGAATTAAGGTATCTCTTTACTAGGAGTCAGATATAGGACATCCCAAAATAATTCTTAAAGTTTTCACTCACCTTGCATGAATTACTTTGGAAGACAATTGTAATACAATGATTACCTACTTTGACAGGTGGCCTTATTTGGAAAAATCTTTTTTTTTTCCAGCTAAACCGGAAGGAGGGACACTACTGTGAACAGCAGAGCACTAAATCTCATTTAGTTCAGTTCATGTTTCTGAGCTAAGTCTCAAAAAGAAGTCTACCATCATAAAATACAAGCCGAACGAGGGCCCGCTTCTTATTTCTGCATGTGCCAGGTGCCTGCATATCATCACTAGTTGAACAACTGAATGATGGCTGAATTAAGTACAGTACTGGCTCCTAAATGTGGGATATGCCCAATATTTGCTAACATGTAGCAAATTTGCAATATACATGGTTTGAAAATATGTCCACATGTGCCATGAATAGTAAATGCTGGTCTTCAAGTACACTTTTTTAATAGTGCTGTCCAGATAGGGAAGTTCACGTTCAAAAGAATCGCTGAGCTTCTGATGTATGTGCTCTCCTCCAATAATGAGCAAAACAGAAAACTGCCTTCTATTTTACCTGGACCTCGGGCCAGAGGGCAATAAAAAGGAAAGAAAGGAACAAAGTCACAATCATTATGATGGCAGGACAGATTATAAACAAGTTGACCAGCCCTGCAATAAGTATATAAGTATATATACTTATACACATAGTATATATATAAGAAATATACTACCATGATCCCAATTCTACCTTACAAATCTGGCTAGATCAGAGGATGTACATTGTACAGATAGCAACTGGAAACACAGGGAATCTAGGACAGATGACTCCTTCAGGACCAGTGGTGAGAGGGGCAATGCCTGGAGGG
>NW_022103918.1:7237791-7246040 GCF_000313985.2 Echinops telfairi | reverse complement strand
GAGCCTCCAATAAAATGATTCTTAAAAAAGAAGAAATATACCATTTCAGTTCTACCTAATACTAAATGTTGCTAGGCCAGGAGTGAGGACTAATTTGTGATTACACAGAAAAGGTTTGGGTCTTAGATGTAGAACTATTTCCTACACCTCGTCTTCAGAAGTTAAGTCTCTCGTTTTCAATTGGCCTCTACTAGGGAAAACAGGAAGATACTTTTTTTGTAAACCACCCTGAAATCTTGAGGTTGGATAGCTCATGGAACTTGGAACAAGCAGAGGAAAGCACCGTTATTAACTCTCCTCAGAGAACAGAGGTGATTAGAAACCAGAATCCCAGAGATGAAATCACATTTATCTCCTAATAAATTCTCAGCTCTTCTAACTCAGTATCTGGCCCTTAATCCCAGACATTCTCACTGCCAGTCACTTGGGGTCTGTTATTGCAATAGGAAAGTCCTAGCTAAACACTACAAATGTTTTGGGGATAAAAAAAGCAAAACATTTTTGTACACTGGTGGGCTCAGGGGACTGATGATGTAATATGAACCTTTCATCCCTAAAATGGATCCCTGGGAACAGAAAGCAGCCTGTTTGTATGACGATAACACCCTACACACCACCACCACACTCACGCATACACCCTTATAGGACCACCAGTCTCCACAGGTGATGGTAAAACATCTAGCAGTCTTCTCTGCATATCTGCAACAGAGGAAAGAGTCTTTTGGAATGTTTGTGGTAATTTTGGATACCTTTCAGACTCAGTGATAAGAAAACTTTGCATCTAAGTCACATGGATTTTGTTTTAATTCAGATTTCAGGAGTCTGGGCTACAGATTCGAATTGACTTGAAGGCAGTGATGTTTTTCTTGTTTGTTTTAGTTTGAGGTGGGGCCTGAGAATCTGCATTTCAGAGCTCCTAGGTCGTACGGATGCTATTGATTCATACTTGCCTTTGAGAATCAAGGTTTTTGTAGACCTTTACTCAAATAATATCAGTTTTATCATACAAAAAGACCTCCCCACCCCAAACTCTCAATCTTGTTCATCTACCAAAATACCAAAGAGGAGTTTATACCAAAATTAAAGCAGGGGTTGCATGAGGAGAAACTCCAGTTTCCCTTATTCAACTTGTTTGCATTCTCACAAGGATGGTCAGAACACGTTATAGCTTTGAAATTACCTCACAATATATCCATACATTTCCCAAGTGGTCCTTACAGTCCTTACGAACTAAGTAGTACAGATATAACCACTATTTTTTTTTAAAAAGGACGACACTGACTGATCAATTTCAGCAACGTACATTCTCCTAAGTAGTGAGAGTCAGATACAGCACTCAGAGCCCCAAATCTACATTCTACCATCTGTAACAGTAAGAACACCTTTCATGTTGCCCAGATTTCCCCATCTCCCAGATGATTTCTTACTGATCATTCTATACTATTGTTCTAGCAGTTGTATAAGCAAAAAGAAGGGAAGGTAACCTTTTAATATACACCCTACATAAGATGTGATTGTTTTTTACCATAGAAACTAAGCCTACATCCTTTGAATGACAAAGGGCTAAACAGAAAGTTGTGATATTCAGAGATCATTCACCAGGAAGGAGGTCTATTTGACCTACCTGGATATAAACACTAGACAGAGAAAAGCAAAGTCACACCCAAGTGAAAATACACAATCAAAAGTCACCGAGTGGTACCATCACCACGAGGAAGGTGGCGAGGATGCCCTCTGAGTGAGAAAGGACAAGTGCCTCCTACCCCTGCCATTCTCAGAATAGACCATTTTTGGATGTGAGTTTCTATGTCCTTAAAGGTTTCTTAGGGTTTGTTTCTGCTACACCCCAGCACCAAGAAAAATGCCTGCTATCATAGATGATGATCTGTAAATACATATTTTAAAATTTATATAATTTAAGTATAATTATAATCAATATACCAAAGTGATCAATGTAAACATCTGTTTAAATATGTGATACATTCATTTTGGGGGTATTAGATTGTTTTTGCATGAAATGTCAAATCTTTGGCAGGACTAGAGGCACTTTGCTCTTTTTAAACTGACTAAAAATGAAGCTTTTCGAAGCTCATTTGCCTCCCCACTGCAATAAATCTTACTCTGCACAAACTCTTTATTCAATCAAATAGAAGAAAGAGAGCCAATAGCTGGCGTTCATTTCAAGCCTACTATTCATTGTACAGTGGAAATCAATTTGTGATTTTTCTTCAGATCTTGGCTCAACCAGTATTTAATGGTAAAAGTCTATTATAGGCTTTTATAAACCTAATGGGTCCCATATATAGATACACTTTACTTGCCTATCCACCACTCCTGTTTACATAGATACCCCCTCCTGAGGACAGGCACGGTGTCAACTTTTGCCCACAGATGTCTCCAGCAGACGTGGCCGTGATCCTTATCAGGCCTAGAGTTACGAACAGCTAGCAACTTTCTGTAGAAAGACTTCCTTTTAAACAGTCGTCCTAGCTCCCTCATCACATGGCAAAATAAAAAGAGGTTCCTTTGGAAGAGTCTGTGTTGGCACAAGACTGCATGTATAGTCATCATCTCTAGGAAATTTTAATGAGATTAAATTAGTCACGTGCAATTTCTTGGCATTTCTTGTAAGGAGGGAATTAGGCAAATGTGCATTGAGGTCAAGTATATTCACTACAGACTATATCAGTGCAACATTTAAAGCAACGTGAAAATCTGTAAATAGAGCACTGGTTAAACAGATTTCAGAACAGTTTATGTTCAGAGTTCTTACAACTCTGGAGCTGAACCGTGGTGTAGTATTCGTAAAATGTTGATTTGATTGGGTTTGAGATTTTTAAATATTCCAGGCAGAATAAATTAGAAATAAATTAAAAACTGTCTTTGTAGAGGATTTTTGAAAGTCAACATTTCCATATAGTTTTTATAACTTCTTTTACTATTGCTGAAAATTTCCCAGCACATATACCAATTCAACAATTTCAACTAACACAATCCAGTAATAATGACATTCACAGTATTCTTCAAGTTCGGCAACCATTTTCCCCTGACTCTTCTAAATTGTTCACCCCTGATTAAATATAAAATCAGTGGCCCTTAAATATCATTTGCTCCCATACATATTCATAGTCTCTGAAATCCATCGTGCCCGTGACTCACCAGTGCGCTTCATTTGTTTGGGGTATCATTTAATCTGATTGGTTTTGGTACATACTGTAGAGTAGGTGTGGGCTCCTATTGACTCTGTGCACAAAAGACTCCATGCACAACACTGCCAAGTGCCGCTGATGGAACTCCTCATTGCAGTTACTGTGTCAATAACACCTCATCCAGATACTTCCTCTCCTTCACTGCCAGTCTACTTGGCCAGGCATGATTTCTTTTTCCATAACCTGCTCTCTCCTGATAAGATGTCCAAAGCATGTAAGACAAAGTCTTACCACCCTTGGTTCTAAGGAGCTTTATGGCTGTCTTTGTTCCAAGACAGATTTGTTTGTTCTTTTGGCAGTCCATGGTACGTTCGATATTCTTCTTCGTAGAGTCATAATTCAAATACATTGATTCTCCTTCAATCCTCTTTAGTCAGTGTCCACATACAGGGGAGATGAGTGAAAACCTCATGGCTTGGGTGAGGTGCACCTTAGTCCTCAAAATGACTTCCTTGCTCTTCCACACTGTCAAGAGATCATGTGCATCAGACTTTCCCAGTGCAAGCAGTCCTTTGCCTTCGTGGCCGCTGCTTCCATGAACACGGATTGAGGTTCTAAGCAAGGGAAAGTCCATGAAAATGTTCAACTTTTCTCCATCTATCATCATGGATTGGATCTCTTGTGAAGCTGCCATCTTTAATCTTCAGCAGTAAGTCTTTCCAGTCCTCCTCATTTCGCACAAGCAGGGTTGCGTCATTGAGTGTTTGATAGAGGTTATGAAAAAGTCTTCTCCAATCCTGATGCTGCATCCTTCTTCATATAGTCCTTTTTTTCCCAGATGATTTGCTCACCAAGATAAGTATGATGAGAACACATAACCTGTCCTGACTGTAAACCATGTAGCAGTCCGTGGTCCTGTTCACAGAACTGATCCAGGTACAGATTCTGCATGAGCACAATGGCCCCACTTACCTGTCCCTTTGTCATACTGTCGTGGCTTGAATGTGGCTCTAATGCTGGAAGCGATGTCACTGGTCTTTAAAATACCATGAGGGTTACCCAAAGTGAACAAGATTTAGTGGTTTCTAGACTAAGAAGAGGTTATGAAGAAGAAATTGTCTGTCCACTTTTGAAGGATTGGCCACTGAAAACCTCATGAGCAGCAAACATTTAGTTTTTGGAATGCAAACCCGACATTTTTCTAAGAGGCATTGTTTCCTGTCTGCATATCACCTTTTGTCCCTGCTTCTTTTTCTAAAGAGAATCGCAATGGTTGGCTATCCCTCTTCCCTGTTACCCAAGTGCTACTGCTCTGCTATGGCCAGCCATCTGTCCGTGTTTCAGGAGACGCCCCCGCATACCATTCCAAGGAGCCATAGAGAAAAAGTCATTGAGTCCAAAGAGACAATGTGGGGTGTTGCTTAGGGAATTCTTCCACACTCTCTATCCAGTTGCCATTCCATATGAATATGAGGCGCTAAGTAATAAAGCTTCATTGCTTCCCACCCCAAGGCCGCTGGCTCTGTGGGATAAGTGTTGACCTATCCATTATAAGGTCAGTGGTTTAAACCCATCAGAGGAGAAAGATGAGCCAGCACAAAGGAGAAGTTTTCCGCTGTTCTCTAGGCTGCTGTGAGTGAGAATAGACTCGATCGCTTTTGAAAAGGAGGGTAAACTCAAGAGACTATACCGTAAAGAGAGTCAGGAATCTTTGATGAAGTCAATTCTGAGACCTTCTAGTTCATTTACGAGAGAAAACACCTGTTACTATCACATATATAATTTTCAGTTGCGCTGTCTGGGCCCTCTAAAGAAAAGCGTATTAACAGGCATATTTTCATTATTTAAAACTACTTACCTAAATTTCAAGAACAATGAATTTTAAAGAGCAAGGATATGGTACCAAATTGAGTACTGCTTTTGAAATATGAGAGGGCTTCAAAAAGTTTGTGGAAAATGGAATTAAAAGATAATGGATTTTGTCCATGTTTTTGAAGGCCCATATCTATAATTTTTAGTTATGGTTCAGAAAGCAAGATGATGCAACTAGGAAATTAGCTCTCTGAATTGTTATGATTATATGGGAAAAAGAAAAAATTGTAAGCCTTTATCTTTTTTCTTTAGGATATTCTCAGTATTCTACATAATCTCAGAAGTGGTGAGAACTCAGCCAATGCTTAAAGAGCAAACTTAAGTTTCTGTGAAAGAAAAGGACACCGAAGGATCTGGTAAACCGGAAGACAGAATTCCATGGGACTTTGGACAAATTACTTTATCACCACTGGCATTAGTTTGTTCATCTGTAAATAAAAGTTCTCTTTAGTTCAAAATGTCACCATCGGTGACGTATTATCACTGTTTGGGGAGTGAGAGCTAAGCAAAGAGAGAAGAAAATGTGCTCCTGAATTATTGTGAATTAAAAAAAAATCTTACTGGCAAATACTTAAATCCAGTACCAGGCTACTCAAACCCATCTTTTTAAAATTTTGAATCTCAACAATCAGAAACATATGGACCCTATAAGTAGCAATATGATGTACTTGCATTTCTAAAATAATGTATTAAATGGAAAGCACAGAAATGATCTGATTTCAAAATGATATTTAATTTCGATTTGTTCTTTAACTGAATTTCAAAGAATTAAGATACAATGTCTAATACAATGTCTAAATAGCAGTGGTTGTTTTTGTTTTTCATGACCAGGCATGACATAACAGGAACATTATCTTAACACTTAGCCACTGGATTTAATTTAATCCTCACAGCGTCCCAAACATATATGTGACCTCCTCCCTGGGGGACAGACAACCAAAAAGTGGGTGAAGGGAGACATCAGACAGGGCAAGATATGACAAAATACCAATTTATAAACTATCAAGGGCTCATGAGGGAGGGGAAAAATGAGGACCTAATGCCGGGGGCTTAAGTGGAGAGGAAATGTTTTGAGAATGATGAGGGCAATTGATGTACAAGTGCGCTTTACACAATTGATGTGTGTATGGATTGTGATAACAGTTGTATGAGCCCCTAATAAAATGTTTTTTAAAAAAAATACCAAGGGCTCCATAGAAATAAATGTTTAGAAAATAATGATGGCATCATATGTACAAATATGCTTGATACAATTGATGTATCGATTGTTATAAGAGTTGTAAGAGCCTCCAGTAAAATGATCTTTTAATAAAAAATAAAATAAATAAATAAATAAAAGTTTAAAAAAAGAAAAAAGCCTTAGAAAGACCAACGAAATCATACACGCTTAAGAAGCTAATAAAATCACTCATCTCCACCACATGTCACAGTATTCCCATTTTCTTGATTGAAATTCTCCCCCACCCTTATAAAGCTAAATGACAGAACACTTCAATGAACAACTACCGCCCCCACCCCCAAAAAATCAATCTTATGGAGCTACTATTTTCAGAACCTGTAATAGACCGTAAACGTGTCTTGTTATTGTTCACTAATTATTGCCTACATAGACCTCAAACAAAACAAAACACACAGCCAGTAGGTTGTTTTTGGAAGTTTTTCCTGGAGCAGACGGAGGCTGGTTGGTCTGAAATGGGGACTTTATGGTTAGCAATCCAACCCTTACTTACCTAGAGTGCCACCAGCACTCCCATGACGATGTCGTGCCTTGTATTACAGGCAAGTGATAGCATTAGTTAGTTTACACAGACTCTCCCACTGCCTCCTATCATTGAACTTTGAGTGGATTGAATAGTGTTGTTGGTTGTCCATCTCCCAAGCACAGTGACCCTAAGACAGCAGAAGGAACTACTGTCCGGTTCTGCAGCCCTCACGTTAATTGCTATGACAGAGCCCACTGCTGCAGCCACTTAGTAATCAGTCTTCTGGAGAGTCCTCCTATTTTCCTCTGACCATCAACTACCAAGCACAACGCGCTGCGTTAGGGACTGGTCCCTCCAGATAACACGGCCAAAGTATGGGGTACAAAGTCTCACAATCCTCACACCTCTAAAGAACATTCTAGTTGTATTTCCAAGAAAGATTGATTTGTTCTGGCAGTCCCTGGCATATCAATATTCTCCACCAACACCTTAATTCATAAGCATTCAGTCAGTCAGTCTTATTCGTGTTCCAGTTTTCACTTGCATCCAAAGAAATTGGAAATACCAATGTTTGAGTCAGGGGCATCAGTTCTCAAGGTGATGTGTTTCTTTTTCTTAACACTTCAAAGAGGTCTTTGGAAGCCAATTGGTACCTGCAACGCATCATTTGATCTCTTGGCTGCTGATTCCATGGCCAGTGATTTTGAATCAAGTAAATGAAATATCTAACAACTTCAGTATTTCCCACTGATCATGATATGGCTTGTTGGTGCAGCTGTGAGGGTTTTGTTTTTATGTTAAGGTATAATCCATAATGAAGGCTATTTTATCTTCATCGTTAGGCGCATCAAATCATCTTTGATTTCAGCAAGCAAAACTATGTCATCTGCATAACCTATAACAGATTTGTCATCTGTTAGAGTCTTCTTCCAATGCTGATGCCTCATTCTTCTTCATAGAGTACAGATACTTGGGTTACCTGCTCAGCACACAGATTGAATAAGTACGGTGAAAGGTTACAAACCTGATTTTCAAAATCTTTACTGATTTTAAACAATGCCGTACCCCATTCTGTTTGTACACTGCTTTTTTGAGGGGAGGGGGCTTAGTACAGATTCTGCATAAGCATACTTCAGTGTTCTAGAATTCCCATTCTTTGAAAAGTTATCCATGATCCTCACAGTTAAATGCTTTACATAGCCAATAAAGCACAGATAAATATCTTTCTAGGATTCTCAGCTTTTTTCCATGATCTATCTGACATCAGCAATGATATCTGTCATATCACATCTTTTCTGAATCTAGTTTCAGTTTCTGGTATTTCCCTGTTGATGTTTTGTTGCTACATATTTTAATGACTTCCAGATGATTTTGTCCACTTGAAATGTATGTCTACCCAGAACCATAGACCCTATTAGAAAGTATTGTACCAGTACCTGTATTATTGTATCAGTACCTATAGTATTTTATCGGTACCTGTAGTATTGTATCAGTACCTATAGTATTGTATCAGTACCTGTATTAT
>NW_022103918.1:7225933-7236539 GCF_000313985.2 Echinops telfairi | reverse complement strand
TGAGAAATGTTCAGGATACAGTGGTTCCATCAAGACAGTTTTTTCCACCATGCCCATAGGAGGCCTCTCTGCTCTTGTACCCATTCTGCCATGTCTGACAATGTTACAAAGCTCTTTGGGGGTGACAGATAAATGCCCAAAGGCCATGCCACCGCATTACTCCAAAGCACTCAGCTCCACCCCTGTGAGCCAGCAAAACGAGTTTCCCCATTTAGGTGCCCAGAGGCACCCTACGCGACAAGCCAGCTTCCTACCCAAACACCCTCAGTTTTACTTGCTCAGTGGACTGAGAAGTCCACAGCTCAATCTCATATGCTGGATCCTGGTTCTGCTGCTCCTCTGGCATCAAAGTGGACCAAGGAGATTCAATGTGCAGGGATCTTGGGGTCCAAAGGACATGCAGAAAATGTCTATGGGCAGCTCGAGAAGACAAATTCATATATGATAACGAAATGTGCAAAAACCTAAGAGTTAGAAAACCAGAAAGGAAGAACATGCCTGCCATATCTCGAACAGAAAGAACTCCAGAAGAAAACATCATGCGTTGAGTTGCACTCTTAAAGGCCTCTGTGGTAAAATATGGAATGCTGGAGGAAATATCAGAAGGAGATTGAAAGAAGACACAGACACTGGCCCCAAACAACTGTTTGACATTCCACCAATTCAGGAAGTAGCCAAAGTCAATGGGAACGGAGTAAGAAGTCCAAGCTGCAATGACAGCCGAAAAAGGAAGATCCAGGAATGGATGGAAACACCAACTGAAATGTTTCAAAACGGGATGAAGCACTAGAATCACTCACATGACTGTGTGAAGAAATTCTAAAGATAGCTACGTGTACAACTGACTGGAAGTGATCCATATTTGTACCCCTTCCCAAGAGAGTTTACCCCAAAGAATCCACAAATTATATAACAATATCATTAATATCACATACAAGTAAAATTTTGCTAACGATCACCTAACAACAGGTGCAGCAATCCATTGACAGGGAGCTTCCAGAGGTTCAGGCTGGATTCAGAAGAGGACATGGAACAAGGGATATTATTGCTGTTGCCAGATGGATCTTGGCTGAAAGCAGAGAATTACCAAAAAATCTTTACTTGTGTTTTATTAAAACATAAAATATTTAAAAATAAAAAGCATTTAATTGTGTGGATCATAACAAGGAATCGCCTTGAGAAAAATGGAAGTTCCAGGACACTTGATTGTGCTCATGTGGAACTTGCCCATGAACCAAGAGGCAGTGATGAAAACAAGAGAATATTGGTTTGAAAATGAAGAAAGTTGTGCATCAGGGTTGTATCCTCTCACTATATTTATTCAATCTGTATGCTGTGCAAATATCAGGAAAGATGGATTACATGAAGAAGAATGTGGCATCAGGATTGGAGGAAGGTTTATTAATAACCTAAAAGATGCAGATGGCACAACCATGCTTGCTGAAAGTGAGGAGGTCTTGAAGTACTTGCTGAAGAAGATTAAGGAGTCAAGCCTTCAGGAGGTCTTACAACTAAATGCAAAGAAGGCTCAAAATCCTAAAATCCTCACAGTTGAACCAATCGGTAAATCATGATAAATGGAGAGAAAGTTGAAGTTATCAAGGGTTTCATTTTACTTGCATCCACAATCAAGAGTTTCAAGAGCTCAAGCAATGCACTGCATTGGGTCAATCCGCTGCACAAGACTTCTTTAAAACGTTGAAAAGTAAACAGGTCACTGAAAACTAAGGTGTGCCTGGCCCAAGCAATGGTATTTACAATTGCTTCATGTGCATGTCAAAGGGAGATGGAAGACCAAGGAAGAATCGATGCATGTGGATTGTGGTATAGGCAAAGAATGCTCACAGTACCATGAACTGTCAAAAGGCCAAACACATATATCTTGGAAAGATAGCTAGGATATTCCTTAGAGGTAGGAACAATAAGATTTCATCTCATGTACTTTGGACATACTGTCGGGAGAGATCAGTCCCTGGGGACTGACCCCTGCTTAGCCATGCAGAGGGGCAGTGAAAAAGAGGAAGGTGCTTGACAAGATGGATTGAAGAGTCTCCGAAACACAGAGCTCAAACGTAAGAACAATTGTGAGAATGGCACAGGACCTGGCACTGTTGATATGAGTCATAACCAACTTCATGGCACCTAACTACAACAGCATGGAGAAAATTAGTTCTATGCCAATGGGTATGACCATAAACAACTGACAGAAGATATCATTGTTCTAATGATATTAGTACAGGGCATGGGAAGTTCAAGCTATAGCAATACTCAATCTATTGCTCCCTTTATCATAGCAAGTGCAAGTTGTCCACTCACCTAGGTCATGCTTAGACATAGGGCGACTACTGCATAACCCATTCCTATGACACCATGCACTGGGTGGGAATCAATCACAAGATATGGAACCCTTGGATATGTTGATAGCTTCTTAGAAGTTTTTGATGCATTTAAAAATATATGAGAGGATGTGTTAATTACATAAAATAATGCACATAAATTTTCACAGAAGAAATCCAGAGTGATACAAAAAGGGTAGCCAGTAATTGTGAAAAATCAGAAATAAAGGAATTTTTATTCATTTTATCTTATATTATTTAGTAGTTCATCTTATCTGGACTGTTTAGGCACCTAGAAATCAAATGCCTTGATCAAGTCATTTGGTGTGTGTTTAAGTCTTCATCTTGGAAATACCTTATCCATATTCTGTTCCCAAAATAATAGAACAGACCTTTACTAAAGATTAAATGCTCACCTCTTCCTCCAAAGCAACCCGTATCTGCCTTCATCCTGGAAACAGTTGCTAGGATTTAAGCAACAGAACCCTCTCCAAAATAATATATAAACATTGTACATGGAAGAAAAAATACACAGATTTTTGAAAATAGCTAATAAACTGTATTGACAAGAGTTAAAGTAAATCACACTACCACCTGTGGACATCTAGTAATTATGCTTTTTGTCTCTTTGATTTTCTTGAAAGTGGATATTGTTCCACTAAAATGTAAATTGTTAGAGGCTAGTAAATTATCTATGCATTCCTGATTAGCATGTATACCGAGCCACGCCCGGAGCTGCAGAGTAGGTTCTGCCGCATGGTGAGCTCTGTGAATGTGGAACTAAACTCAACAAGGTTGGCCTAGCTGTCACCTTCATAGAAGCAGCCTACCAGCTCCTTTTTCCGCAGCCCCAGGGGGTGGTTTCAACCCACCAGTCCTTTGATAAGTGGTCTTGTGCAAACAGACTGCACCATCCAGAGACCTGATTATCTTAGGGAACTAACTCAAACATAGAGAACTCTCATCAGCTCTTGAACAAAGGACTTGAAAACTTTAAGAAGATTCATATCATTGATTTCTAAGCAGCCATTTAGAAGAGGTCGCTGTTTGCATCACTTTTTATCTATCTTGTACCAAGCACTGGTGTGGGACTTCATCTGATCTGTAATGCTCATCAAAATTTGCAGTAAGAAAATTATAACTCCTTGATACATGAAGAAACCAGGGCTATGCTCCAATATCACAATACTAGCAACTAGAAGAGCCACAACCACGTCCACTTCTGTTATTACTCCAGCACCCCCACAGAAACCACATTCTGGCCACACTACCATTTAGGCCTGAGCATTATAAATGTGCAACATTGACACTACTGATAATGATATTTCTCTTCATAAGCTTTGAAATTTTTGTTTTACAGACTTTTTATGATGGAAAGAATCCATTTCAAACTTGCTTTACTACTGCACACAAGATGACCTGATCACCTGCCCTGGGGGTGGCGGGGTGGGAGTGGGGGCAGCACTAATCGCAGTGCTAACAACCCTGGGCAGTGATCATGACTCAGCTGCTGATCTTATGATTCAGAGCAAGTCTCCAAACTCTTCTGTGATGAACATCTCTTATTTACAATTCACACCTATGGTCGTCCATAAATGTTTGCTGCTTTGTTTCGATTTATATATGCTTAACACTTACACCATAGCACTCTCATGAATGGAGCTGGGATCATCAATCCGCATCCCAATATTAGATTGAATCTTCTGTCGCATGGCTAGCAGAGTTGGAAAATGATGGATCATCTTTCTTTGTGAAAACTTGGACAGGTGAATAACGTGCACATGCACTGCATTATGCAAAATTAAAAAGGAAAAGGAAATTGCTACTAAGGCCATACTTTATAGAAGATAATTCTTATTCCATTAGGTCAGAAAATATATCTTTGATTATATTTTCAAACTGCATATAGTGGTTGGATTTTCAAAGTGCAGATAAAGATTGGTTAAAAGTTTAAGAGAATGATTTGCTTCTCCTCTATTAGGGGCAGATTTGTGGGGATCAAATTTTAAAAGATTATCTTGGCTACAAAAATTATAAATGCTTATGCTTTTCCAAAGGTTAATTATTATAATGAGCATTGAAAAACAATGTGCCAAACCATATATGTTCTCAGTTATAAACCTATTTAAGTTGGAGAATCACCTTAAGGGAGGTTCTCCTAAGCACACTGCTCTTTAAAATGCCTTTGTAGAAATGTGTTTATTTGAGAAAGCAACCCTAGCAAACCGTTAAATGCCATATGCTACAAGTCATGGAAAAGGGTTTGACTACAGTTCACATAAAACTGAGAACTCCAAGGACGGCTGTTCTGAAAATGTACACAAATGAATTTTAAGAATATTTGGGGGCATTTCGGAGTTCAAGCCTACAACTATAAGGCTAAAAACAGCAGATGTTGGCATTTGGGGGCTGGGCAGATGCCAAAATAACATAAGGAACTAGCATTTAGGATATATGGAACATGGATTTGATAATTCAATATTTAAAACAAAGTCAGAAATTGAAATAAAGATTAAAAACCAACTACCACCATTGCTGTTAGTTGCCAACGAGTCCACTCCAACCCATGTATGTGACCCCGTATGTGTGACCCCATGTGTGACCCCGTGTGTGTGACTCCGTGTGTGTGACCCTGTGTGTGTGACCTCATGTGTGTGTGACCCTGTGTGTGTGACCCCGTGTGTGTGACCCCATGTGTGTGACCCATTGTGTGACCCCGTGGTGTTAAGGAGAATCATCACAAAGCTTTTCCACGACTATGATCTTTCAGAAGTGGATCACAAGGCCTTTCTTAAGAGGTGCCTCTCATTACTAGGTTCAAACCAAGCCCCTTTTAGCTACTAAGTAGAGTACTTATTTGCTTAGGGCATCTAGGAATTACTAAACATCAAGGTAGTTGCTATTGCTGCTAGAGGTTACCCAGTTTATGTGAACCCACAATGACTCATGTGACGAATTAGAACTGCCACAAAGGGTCTCCTGTACACAAGGAGATCGTCAGGTCTGCCTCTCATGGAGCAACTGGTTAGGCTCAAAGGGCCAGCCTTTCAGGTGACAGCTTAATGCTTAACCATTATGCCAGCTGGAATCCTCCGTAGCATCAATACCAGCCTGACCAAGTTAAACTTGCCCTATCTATTGGACAAATCTAAATACTGTATATACACGCGCACATAAGCCGTGTTTTTCAGTCCATTTTTTATTCAGTTTTTATAGTGAAATTAGGTGCCTCGGCTGAAATTCGGGTTGGCTTATACTCCAGTATATATGGTATATCTACGTTCTCTGTTATAAGCTCTAATATCTAATACTGTAGGTGCTCAAATAGTTCATACAGTGATACTGAACTTCTTACTGGGAAATGGGTACATTATATGGACATTACTTAGGATCTTTATCCTATGCTATAGGGTCAGCTCACTAAGCCTCAAAGACACATGGTGAAACAGCCCAAAATTAGCCATTCAAAGAAATAAACTGAAAGTCAAACCCATAGATGCTACTTTTCTGGTCTGTATTCACTGAGGACAATATTAAGTAAATTATTTTCTATACCATCAACTACCACCGTTTTCCTTGAATGTCCTAATGGAAACCCCGTGCAGCAGGATTGCAACGAGAGGAAAAGAAAGGAAGCATTTTGTAACACACGATGCCGTTTGGATTTGTCATCGGACACAAGTCCTAGATACAAATTTGGCCTAACAATCTTTTCAAATGAGACTATGTTGAAATTAGTTTTAAAAATATTGTTATTAAACTGCCCTTTGGATGGAACTCATGCAATTATTTTTTTTATGAAAAGATCATTTTGGGGGGACACTTACAACTCTTGTTACAATCCATACATTGACTGAATCAGGCATGTTTGTACATTTGTTCTCTCCATTCTTTTCTAGACATTTACCTTCTCTTGAGCCCTTGGTATCAGCTCTTTTTCCCCCTCCCTCCCCTTCTACCCTCATGCCCCCCTTGATATATTATGACTTGTTATTATTTTCATATCTTACACCGACCGCTATCACCCTTCCAACAGGTCTTCTGTTGTCCTTCCCCCTGGAGAGGGTGTGTGGTTATGTGTCAATCATTGTGGTCGATTCACCCATTCTCCCTTCCTCTCTGCCCACCTTGCCCCTTCTGGTATCACTATTCCCACCCCTATTTCTAGATTCCGTGTATCATGAGCCCCCATCTCTTATCTATTCCCATGTAAACATGCTCTGGTCTAGTTTGAATTGAGAAGCAGCACTGGCGTCATGATAGTGGGGGCTGAGGAAACTTCAAGGACCAGAGGAATATTGTGTGTTTCATAGGTGCTTTACTGCACCCTCGTTGGCTCACTCCTTTCTCGTGGCCCCTCTGTGGAGAATTGTTCCACTGTCTACAGATGGGCTTTGGGTGTCTGCTCTGCCCGACCCTCCTCATTCTTGACAATATGTTTTTGTTTGTTTGTTATGTGTCTTCTGATGCCTATTACCCGGTCCTTATGACTCCTCATGATCGCACCAGAGGTGTGCTTCTTCCATGTGGGCTTGTTGCTTCTCTGCTGAATAGCAGCTTGTGTAACTTCAAGCCTTTAAGACCCCAGATGCTATATCTTTTTACAGCTGGGCACCATCTGCTTTCTTCACCACTTTTGCTTATACACACATTTTGTCTTTAGCAATTGTGTCAGGAGGGTGAGCATCTCAGAATGCTGATTTGTTAGAACAAAGTGTCCTTGTATTCAGGGAGAGTATCAGCTGAGGCCCAAAGTCCATCCACTACCTCAGTGTATTGCCACAATACCTCTATATTTGTGGATTAATGCATTTTCGTCTGTACACACCTATGTTCATACCTCTATCCATTGCTCTTGCTTCCTAGGTCCTTCCTCTCCTTCCTTTTACCTTCCTCCTGCGCCACCATCACTTCCCCCCTATTTCCACCTCTTACTACTTCCTCTTAGCTAGTTTCAGTTTCTCCAACACCCTCAGGATCTCTCTCTCCATGTCGTTGACTCTAATTCCCTAGTTGTTCCCCTGTCTGTGGCACTTCCTGCTCACAGCACCCTTCCCACGCCACCCTCAACCGCCTCAAGTCCCCCAGGACCACTGGTCCACTGCTTTCTCCTCGGGCAATTCATTTTAAAGTAGGATTCTAAAGGAAACAGTTTAGTCTGAACCTTTGGATAAATGGCAGCATCATTACTTTTACATACATCCAGCCCCATGCATTATAACATCAAGCAAATAAAAATGCCATGATACTTATAGTTTGTAATTCATGAACATATCAAGAATATCTTCCTTCTGTCTTCTCATTTATGAGGTTAGGTCAAAAAAATTTACTGCAAATCACAGAAGCCTTTAATAAACTATCAAAAGTTGAAGCTATTGGTTTTTGGACATATCTCCCATTTAAGTCAGTGGTTCTCAACCTTCCTAATGCCATGACCCTTTAATCCAGTTCCTCATATTATGGTGACCCAAACCATAAAATTATTTTCATTGCTACTTCATAACTATAACTTTTCTACTGTTATAAGTGTAATGTAAATATCGGATATGCAGGATATATTAGGTGACCCCTGTGAAAGGGGTCTCGACCCACAGGTTGAGAACCACTGATTGAAGTCAACACCATGCTAAAGGTGGTGTTTACATCTCTTTAACCCTTCCCTGAGTCATTCTGTATTCTTCAATCTACTCCACATAAACCTAGCAGTTCCAGCATCCTTGATGGACTGAAATAGTCCTCTTCTTGTATATTTAACTTGAGAGCGCAAACGGCAGTGTAAAGGGGCAAGATCGGGGATCTAGACTGAATGGGAGAACAGAAGACTTGTAGGGCCGCCCTTGCTACTCTTGACAAATAACCAGGTGCACTGTTAGGTTGGGAAACAAATCTCAATCAATTTCCTGGCTTTTTTCTCACCAGTGAAATTATCGATTTTCTCAAATTTTTACATAGTAAGTCCTAACGGTAACACTGTGTCCTTCAAGAAAATCCATCAAGAAAAGCCCCTTTGGAATCTCAAAATCAGTCAACAAAACTTTCTCAGCCGAATTCTCTGTCTTAAATGTAATTGGTCTAGAAAATTCCCTCAGAAGTCACTGTTTAATTGGATCTTTTTTTGAAGGCACCCTAAGAAGTCTAAGCCATATATATTACTGAGAGAACTTGTCTACAGCCATCCATTGGTCACAGAAACACGTTCAAACACATATTGTTTAGAATAAAACTCTGCCTGTTAGAACTGGATCCTTAGTAGCAATACTCCTTGATTTAACCTCTTATCTGTGTCCTTTGGGGGTGTGTGTGTGTGTGTGTGTGTGTGCATAAAATTATCAAGTTCATAATATGAGGGGTTACCCCCCCACCCTGTGTTAGCTTGGGTAGATAGAGAAGCACATTCATAGACACTCATGTGTATAATAAAGAGGTTTCTATATAAGAGCAATTACATATTGAGAAAACATCCCAGCCCAGTCCACATCAAGCCCACAAGTCCAATATTAGTCAGTATGTCTGATACCAATCGATAAAGTCCTCTTCAGACTCACAAAATACATGCAATGATGCTAAATGCAGAAGGATTACAGACCACTGGGTTGGAAGTCTTATGGATCCAGTGGCATTGTAAGCATCTCAGTGCTGGCAGTGGTCTCTACATGGCTTCTCCGGCTCCAGAGGTCTGGTTGCATAAGGGTAGGTCCATGTGGCTTCTCCAGCTCTCAGTGCATAGCAGCATGTGTCTTGTCCATAGAGCATCTCTCAGGGAGCGAGCAGAGAGAAAGTGTCTCCCAACTCTAAGGAGGAAATCTAGGAATTTCCAGAATTCTCAGATGAAGGCCATGCCCACACAGAAGCCTCATTGGCTATGATCCCGTTGACAAACTAGACTCCACCCTTCACTCTTTATCCTCTTAAGTCCCCAATTGACACTAGATTATGCAACTACCACACCCCACACAATGAAAAAACTCTTCTGGGCAAAGCTTTGGTAGTAGGCATTTTTCCTGCTAGGCGGGCATCTAGCAACTTGCTATGAATTAGAGCAGTGGTGTAGCCTGGGAAAGTTCTCTCTGGTCACAGTGAATTTTTTCATGAAGGCAGTTTTACTCAAACCAAACCTCATTTTTCTATCATGGCCGATTTTAGAGAACAGCATGCAGCTGTGAAATTTTGTTTCCTGCTCTGGAAAAATGCTACAGAAACTGTTGTGATGTTGAGCCAAGCTTACAAGCACAGCAGTAAGGGTCAAAACACAAGTGTACAAGTGGTTTGCTCATTTCAAAAATGGAGAAATGTCAATTGATGCAAAACCCATTCTGGATGTCCGTCAACTACCTGAACAGAGAAATATGTTGACAAAATTCCAATCCATGTGCTCACACCCGACGATTGCCACTGAAGAAATGAGGGAATAATCTGGACTATCTTCAGAGAGTTTGAACAGAAGATGTCTGAATGAGAAGGGTCACTGGGAAAGTTATGCCTCAGGTTCTGACTGAGCAGTCAAGGGACACATGCTGTGTTTGAAAAGAACAGCCCGAAGTGACTGAGACTTGTTCTCCCAATGTCATTACTGGTGACTAGACATGGTGCTATTCTTTCAGCTCCAAAATCAAACATCAATCAAGCCAGTGGAAGATGTCATTGTCACCATGCTACAATAAAGGCTCATCAAGTGAAATCAAAGATGAAGATTATGCTTTTTTTTATGTGAGGGGAATAGTGCATTTGGAGTTCATTCCACCAGGACACACTGTTAATCAAGCTTTCGATTTAGAGGTTCTGAAAAGTTTGCATAACAGTGTGCAACAAAAAAGGCAGATGGGGTCTGGTTTTGTGGCAGATGGGGTCTGGTTTTGCCACCACGACAATGCACCTACTCACACAGCCACCCAGTGTACCAGTTTTGGCAAAAATATGCCTCTCTTGCCTCGTGCATCTTACTCACCTGACCTTGCTCCATGGGAATTTTTTTTGTTTCCAAGAATGAAGAGGGATATGAAAGGACAGAAATTTGAGGGCTTGGAAGAGGTGAAGAAAAAAACAGGGAGGTGCTGTCAGCCATCCAAACAGATGAATTTGAAAAATTTTTCCAAGAATGAAGATGCAGATTTGACAAATGCATTAAGTGTAATAGAGAGTACTTTGAAGGTGATAAGATTGTTTGGTTAAAAAAATTTTTTTTTAAATACATGCCTTTGAAAAGAAATCTGTTTTTTATGGGTACCCCCTCATATTGTTCTTTCAAATAAATTATATCAGGTTGCTAAAAT
>NW_022103918.1:7196530-7225134 GCF_000313985.2 Echinops telfairi | reverse complement strand
CTTACGGAAGGGTCATGGGGAAGAGAAGAGCCAGTCAGGGTGCAGTGTAGCAACGATGAAACATACAACTTTTCTCTAGTTCCTAAATGCTTCCTCTCCCTCCGTGCCCACCCCCTACCCCCACCCCAACTATCATGATCTGAATTCTACCTTACAAATCTGGCTAGACCAGAGGATGTACACGGTTACAGGTAGGAACTAGAAACACAGGGAATCCAGGGCGGATGATCCCTTCAGGACCAGTGGTGAGAGTGGCAATATCAGGAGAGTGAAGGGAGGGTTGGGTGGAAAGGGGGAGCCGATTACAAGGACCTACATATAACCTCCTCCCTGGGGTGTGGGCAACAGAAAAGTGGGTGAAGGAGATGTTGGACAGTGTAAGATATGACAAAATAATAATGTATAAATTATCAAGGGTTCATCAGTGATGGGGGAGCAGGGAGCGAGGGGGGACAATTAGCAGCTGATGCCAGGAGCTTAAGTGGAAAGCAAATGTTTTGAGAATGATGAGGGCAATGAATGTACAAAAGTGCTTTACACAATTGGTGTATGTATGGATTGTGATAAGAGTTGTATGTGCGCCTAATAAAATGATTTTTTTTAAAGAGAACTTATATTTGAAGCAATGAGAATGAAACAGCAAAAGATATATGTGTCTTTAAAGAACAAATCCAGGAATTAAAAAAAAAAAGAGCAAATCCAGGACGCTTTTTTAATTTAATATTTCCCAGCAGTGTAGTTTCATTTGTGCTCAATTCTTAAGGTTAGTTCTCAGTATGCTAGTATGAATCTCAAATACTCTCCACATATAAAAGTCAAAGGACCACAATGTTTCTGTCCATTTTTAAGCAACTAGCACTCGGGGAATAGAACCATGAATTTTCACTGAGCATATCCTAACATCATGCTACAATCAGTTTAGTCCCTTATCAAACTATTTTTGTTAACATACACATAGATGTGTGTGTGTGTTTCAGAATACTTCATTGTGCTGATATGGGTCAAAAGGCAGCTGTGCGACAGAACAAGTGAATACTGCATGTTTTACAGTCCAGAGAGGTTTGCATCAGGGTTGTATGCATTGACCATGCTTATTCAATCTATATGATGACCAAATTGTCAGAGAAGCTGGATTATATGAAGAAGAGTGTGCTATCAGGATTGGAAGAAGGTTTATTAACAACCTGCAATGTGCAAATGACACAACGTTGCTTGCTGAAAGTGAGAAGGAATTGAAGCACTTGCTCAGGAAGACCAAGGATTGTATCCTCCAGTGTGGATTAAGAACCAATGTCAAGAAGAACAGAATCCTCCCAATCAAACCAATACCTAACACCATGATAAATGGAGAAATGATTGAAGTTGTCAAGGATTGTGTCTTTCTTGGATCCAAAACCAATGTGCGTGGAAGCAACAGTCAAGAGATCAAAAGACAAGTTGCATTAGATACATCTGCTACACAAGATAGCTTTAGAAAATTGATTGAAGAGCAATGATGTTACTCTAGGTACTGCAGCATGCCTGATTGAGCCATGCTATTTTCACTTGCCTCAAATGCATGTGAAAGTTGGATATGAATAAGAAAGGCCCAAGTCGTTCTGATGCATTTGAGTTGTGGTGCTGGAGAAGCATCTTGAAATACTGGACTTCTAAAAGGACAAACTGATCTCTCTTGGAAGAAGTACAGCTAGAGAGCTCCGTGGGGGCAGAGATGGCAAGATTCGCTTGCATAATTTGGAGATAATATCAGGAGAGACCAGTCCCTGGAGAAGGACATCATGCTTGGAAAAGGGACAGGGCAGTGAGAAAGAGGAAGCCCTGCAAGGAGATGGATGGACACAATGGCTGCAACAATGGGCTCACACAAGAACAACTGGGAGGATGGCGCAGGACCAGGAAGGATTTCGTTTTGTTGTGTACCAGGTCACTATGGGTTAAAAACAACAGCACCTAACAACAACAACAAATATGTGTGGACGTGCTTCTTAACAGCCTCCTGAACCTAGGTTTAAAATGTTTTTCAAGGTTAGGAAACACATAATCCACTGTTTCACCCTTAACTGAGGTTTCTAAACTAGACTAAATACAAATGAATGAACCACACAGCCTTTTCCCTCTTTGGGTTCTGAGGAGGAGCCACTAGTGACATCCAGCCTACTCTAACCATTCATGCGATTATCGTCTGATAGTTTAAAACCCGCAATGAATTTTTCAGGGATCTCATGTCTTGACTGTCCAGGCCCAGTGAGGATATGAATGTCTTCTTGGATCTAAGCAAATGGGAATCAACAGGTCCAAGCTTCCAGCGAGCACTGGACGTTTTCTTAATGTTCCTGCAAGGCCCAGTGCTCTACTCATTGTTAGGCTGAACATACGGTGATAGAACAGTCACGTTCATTACTGAACCTTCTAGAGGCTATAAAGGAGCCTCAGTGTGTAAGAGCTTACCTGCTAACCTAAAGAGCTGTGGTTGAAACTCACCGTCTGCTCCTTGGGAGAAAGATGTCATAGTCGGCTTCCAGGAAGTTCAGAGTTTGGGAAACCTGGGGACGTGTTCCACTCTGTCCTACAGAAGTACTGTCAATCAAACTCAATGGATTTTTTATTGTAATTTGGGTAATTTTTTGTTGTTGTCACGATTGTTCAGTGGTTACAAAGTTTCTTCTCTTCATATTAAACTGTAATATGCTCATGACATTCATTATAGTGATTCTACTTTTGCTTTCTAGTTCAACACACAAATCTTCTGTTTTCCAGGGGCTTTTTTGCTTTGTTTTCATGGTACCCTTATAAATAATTGGAGACAGGTGCTATAGTTCCTGTGACTGCTCTCTTCTGGAGGCTACACATACCCACTTCCTCTGTTTTTCACATAATTTCCAGGCTTCTGGATCTCCAGTTTGGCAATATTCTTCCTAAAACTATGGTGACCTGGACAGAACACAGTATTCCAACTGTGATCTGACCAGTGTGAAGTGCGTCAAAGATACTACTTCCCACGATGAGGACTCAATTTCTATTTCTATTGCCTAAGGAGGTCTAAAGGTTTTCTCTTTTTCGTTTCTCTTTCCCCCCCTCTTTTACGCAGCTGCATCATACAGTTGGCTCATATTAAGTTTGCAGTCAAGTAGACTCTCCAGATGTTTTCCACAAACTGAAAATGTTCATATTCAGTCCTTGTTTGGGGCCAGCAACCGCTTGCTTCAGAGACAGACAGAGAATTCAAGTGTGTAGCTGCCCAAAGAGGGATAAATAGCCGAGGAAATGTCCTTTATTTTGTTATAAACAGTTTGGTTGCCACTTTCACTTCTTAAAATTTCATTTAAAAAATTGTGTTCCCTTGGTGAAGACTATATATTCAAACACTAACTTTTGCTTTTGTTTTATTATTTATGCCATATTTGGTAGGAGCCAATGTCTGTTCTAATTCATTAAATCTTGTAAACAACCTTATTTAAAAGGCACTATTTTACATGCTTAACAAATGATAAATTTGAAGCATAGACATTCAGGTAATTTCCCCAAAATCACACAGCCAATAAAAAGAGTCAAAATTCAAAACCAGAAATCTTAACTCCAGAATTCGGACTCATCATAACTTTATAATGCTGTTTTTTGTTCCTAAGATCAATATGCTCAGGGAAATTGGCATCATGACAATACATGGCAAACAAACTATTATTAGTAATATCTCTATATGTTTACATTAGTTCCATCACGTAAAGCCAGTAATTAACATAGAAAAAAAGTCATAGACATTCTGAGCATTGTTTTAGATGGAATCTGATATATAGTTTGCTCTTAGGGCTGTTTTAAGGAGTAAATAAGTTGATACTGGTAGAGCACTAAATACCATATGTTGATCCAGGCTATATGACTATCACAGCTAAACCCATGGCCATTGAGCCCTTTCTGACTTATACAGATATTAAATATCACAGTACAACTGCACACACACACCCCTAAATTTTTTTAGTTTATATGAAGTTATAAATAAATAGAGATACTATATATTAGAGTAGACTGCACCACAGAGGTTACAGATGTGTAATCTTTATGAAGGAATATTGCCACCGATCCTTTTTCTAAACAACCAACCCTTTGTTAACAGTCTGGTGATTAATCAGTGCACCGCCTGAGCTGCTTCGTGCTAACTCTTATGGACTACTGATTGTATAAATACACTTATGCAATGAGAGTCCCTAGACAGCACAAGGATTACAACCCTCAGCTAGTAGTTGTTAGGTTGAAGCTTTGAACCCACTCATGGGGTCCTCAGACAACAGACCAGTTGATCTGTTTCTCAAGGTTACAGCCTTAAATCAATCACCCTATGAAGACACAATGCTAAATGAAATAAGTCAATCACATAAGGACAAATATTGTATGACACAACTTTTATATGAAGGCAAGAATATATATATGTTCTCTCTATATATTCTAATATATTCTTTCTCTCTCTCTCTATATATATATATATATACATACATACATATATATATATACTTTCAAACAAAATTAAGTGTATGTATGATAAAAATACAAGGTATATATATGTCTATATATCATATGCTTTATATACATATCATATCCTTTATTTTATATGTGTGTGTATGTGTTTGCATGCACGCATATGTGAGAGAGAGACTAGTTTTCATGGGTGTTATCAGAAATAGTGGGGTAGGAGGGGAAAATCACTCTAGATTACAGCTGCTTGTTATATTTGATGATGGGAAAGGTAGAACCAAATGTAGGTAAAATGAGTACAGCTTATGAAAAGTAAATTATGTCACTAAGAAGTGCATAGGAAAAAGCGTTTTCATGCAAAAATTGACAAATGTAATTTAGTAATGCCAACAATAAGCAAAAATGAATGTACAGTCACATATGCAAATATATAAGCATATATGTGCATGGGTAAGTTCAGGTGAGTGGACATATGTGTATATAGAGAAAGATATATGTACACATTCATGTATATGCATGTATATACATTCATAGAGAACACGGTTTAAATGACTGAAATATAATCAAGTACTATATAAAGAGGATTTTCTGGGTTTGAAAGCTAAGGAATGTAGTCTGATGAGCCAATGACATCAACAAATGTAATTAGTAATCCAATGTCATGTTCTACAGCCTAGTGCTGTGAGCTGTAGCTAGAGAAATCAAAGCTCTCCAGTCACCATCTAAGATCCAACTATGGATCTCTACTCAGCAGGAGCAAAAGAGAAGCAAGTCTTAATGCACATACTAGTCTATAGAGCTGCTGGCATGCAGGAACCAGAACCTCACTGACGCAGAGACAGAACTAGACGGTGCCTGGCTACCACTGCCAACATTCTGATGAGGGCTGTGACAAATGGATCCCAATCAAATAGAAGAGAAACCTGGCACACCCCGATTCTTTACAAAGTTCAGGTGTACTGGAAAAGTTGAAACTTGAAGACTCTCTGAAGTTTTCAGCCTGAGATATTCCTTAAACCTTAAACCCAAAGTATCCAGGGGGTCATCTTTTATGGAAGTAACAGATGTGTGAGTGCGCTGCTCCATTCAAAGAAGAAACCAATTGGTGGGAAACCACAGACCTGGAGCATGGTTGTACTCAGACACACGTAGGGTTGCCCTGGTCGGAACTGACTCCACGCTAGACTAACTGCCAACCAGCGAGACACGCAAACCTGCAGACCCGTGAGGCATCCTCACAAGTAATGTTTCTTAGGGAAGGAAAGAACAAACCTTTCATTATTGTATTGTAGGCAAATACGGTAACTCGCACGCTGCATATTTTCAGCAATCTATCTGAGTGACCTTTGCACGCATTAATTTCCTATGCATACTATGTGCAGTATATGCATGTGCATATTATTTATGGGGACAAGTTATCTGCAGAAATATGGTATAATAAGATTTCATTCCCAAAGGTGAGATCTATCCCTAAGAGAGAAAAGAAGCCAGGTAAGCATGAAGGGGGCGGGACTGTCAGCAACGGTCAAGAGGAAAGATAAGAAAAAAACCACACTTTCTTTACCATCCAGCTTCTAGTGACAGGAACCTGCTTGCTTCCTTGATGCCACCAGTATGAACTTATTTCAGAATTAAAGATAAACGAGCCGTAAACACATGAACGACGGCCAGACCTATTCGCCACCTACACCAGACCAGGAGCTGCTGTCTTTTAGTGTTACAAATCTTGTTGGCTTCCCACTTGTGTTTCTGCAAATCTAAGGTTTTACTTAAAGTGTTAATCTGTCAGTGCTTTGAAATGAATGGCACTGGATTTCACAAACGCCTAAGCGTCACCTGTCAGAAAAATAAAAGCATCTCATCACTAGAATTTTCTAAGACTACTAAACCCTTATTTGGTTAGCACTGATGGTCTATACTATCACTTTACATGGAGACAAACAGACTTGCTTGCATGCCGTGATGGGGGAAATTCAAATAGGGTTCTCGGGTCACTGCATTAAGAAGATTGTGCCTTTATATTGTTGATATTCTGTTTATAGAATTAAAATGATTGGTAAGACCTACTAGAGTTTGTTGTTAGGAGTATGGTTTCCTCTATAGACAATAATAAGAAACTTGCCTAACTTTTACTACAATTTTCAACAAAAAAAGCATTCTAACATATATACCTAGAAGTCCCCCAGTAAATCATCCACAAAGTAGTTGTAAATATTCTTCCATACCACTTCCTGCATGGCAAGGGATATATTATTATTTATTCAGCTGAGAGTTTAAGTTAATGATTTGCAGCGACAAGATTTTTTAAATAAAACAAAATTTGTGATTATATGTTTAACTCCTTAGCTTATAGTCAGTGTTTCATATATGCTCCTCTAAATCTATTTGTCTCTATTGAATTATTGTGTTATAAAAATGGAAATGCAATCCAAGAGAAGTCATTTAAAGGAGAGGAGAGAGGGAAAGGAGGGCGAAAACCTAGGAAGTCTATTGCTAAGAATGATTCCCACTACGTTCTAGATCATGTTTCTATTTTTCCTTTCTCATCTCCACTGCCTCTTCCTGACAACTAGCTGACCCCTCCTTTTATAGCCATTATAGAATACAGTAAGGCCTAATCTAAGATCTAATACAATCCAGTCAGGCAATCAATACTATTTGGAAATTTCAAGTAAAAAATAATTTTTTCTTGAAAAGTTTGACTTTGGGTTATACTCATCTGTTTTAATAACATGTAAAAAGTACAAGATGACAATACTTCTACTTTGTACCACCTCTCAATTTCTTCCACTCACGGAAAACACTGATGTCTTCATCCTTACATAAACACAATTGCTCTACTCACATGCTTGGGTATTACTATCTATGTACTCTCCATTCTTTCTGCATTGCTACTATTCATCTGAAGAGAGTGAGAGAAAAGACACCTTTCCCCATCGCTATCACTAGCCATACCTTGAAATTTGCTTGGGTAGAAGTGTGTATCATGGCAGCCAGCAGGCTCTACCAGGAGACTACCAGAAGCTGAGGGTGGCCCACCTGCTATGAAGAGGAGGCACAGTAATGTCAATGGCAGCGCGACCACAGCAGGAGGGAAGCACAACTCAGAGCCGCTGCTCACCAACCTTCAAATGTTATGCATGAGAGTCCACTTAACCTTTATAATTATTTCTAAACCAGAATTAATGATTCTGCAAGTCTGTTTTTGAAGGAACACCTTTGTTTGTCCAGGTGCAGGAGCTTGCTTCCCTCTGCCACAGGAAAACAAGCTCCAGGCATCAGGAAAGCGTGCACTGAGAAAAAAGGCTTTAAACTTCACGTGTAATGTGAACATTTCAGGATTTAAATCGCAAGGAGAAAGGCAACCAAGGCAGAGAAGAACGCATGGGTGGGACTGAGAGAGAAACGGAACGATATAGGAGGAAACTGACTTCCTAACAGAGGCACCAGGAGTTGTAAGTCTCTGCTTAAAATTTAAATTCTGCATATCCTCTCTATCATTTACAACTGTGATACACACAGTTTCATAATTAAAAGCCCAGTTTGTCAGAGACCCAGATTTTAAAACGTGGCATTATAGCTTGACATAGTTTGAATTCAGACATAACTAAAATTAACCCAGAAATCCCTGGCAATACATTCCAGTTTTGTCGAGAACAGTAAGTCTGTGATCAGACAATTGCAGTAGTACATCATGACTATAACATGATCATTGTAATATATTGAATGAGTATTAGTATTATAAGATTCTATTTTCTGAAATGACAAGAAAGTCATGACAAGACAATTTTAAAAGGAAAATACTTGTGATCTTAAACCTTAAATCATCTTTGAAATGGTTTGTAGTAATTTTACTGAAATAGTCTTTAAAGTTTCAGTAATTATCCCTAAGACAGGAGATACGTGTTCTAATGATTCAGATGGCCTTTTAGAACCCATAGATTCCTACATATATAAATTAAAACGTTCATATAATCTTCCCTTTATTTTATATTGTATCGGTGGGTAGAAGACTATAAACCAAAATAAGCAAGCCCACTACCACTGAGTTGACTCAGTGGCTTTCAGGTAGACCTGCTCCTAAGGTTCCCAGGCTGTGCCTCCTTCTTGGAGCCAACAGCGTCATCTTTCCCCTACGGTGTGATTGGCAGGTTTGAAGCACCGCTCTTGTGGTTAGCAGATCAATACGGAACACCCTATGCAGTCAGGGTGCGCAGGAGATCCTCCAGTGTCCACCCAAGTCGAAGCGAAGCCCTAGCAGGTCCTATCATTTTTTAGACGATGACCTCTGTGGACATAAGTCATAAAATTACATTGTGTGTGTTGTTTATTTTTTTTCCCGACAGAGAGCAGCATTTTCTAAACCAGATTACTGACTATATTAGAATGCTACCTGCAATGATAATGTGTGATAGACTTTAAAGGTTTAAGACTAAATTAATATCATGTCAAATCTTAGATCCAACATATGCTTAAAATTATATTAGAATTATAATTTAAATCAAATCTTTATTAATTCCTGCCATATACATTTAAAATTTATTATATATCATTTGGGGTATAAATATATTAGAATTTTAAAATAAATTAGGATCTTCTGCTACCATTTCTAACTATAAAAATCAGGCACTTCAGGGCTATATCGTCATTTTAAAACACTAAAGAGCAGTTAGTGTTGCCCTGAAATTTAAAAATAAATACAGTAAGACCAAAGCCCTTAAAAAATTAAGAAATGAATGTAAAGCTAATATTTTCCCATTATTATTATATAAGAAATATATACTGTTACATTAGTGAAATGTCACAATTTAGTTGGGAAAAGAAAATACAGTTATAGCATAGTCTAAATAAACTTACCCTGGCTTGGCTATTCTCAGAGCTATGATTTTCCAAATATTTACTCACTCTTCACTGTACCTTGCTCGTTACTGATCTATGGTGTTAGGACTTCAAAGAGCAGTTATTCAAAAGAGCAAGAAGCTAGCCAGACCTGAAACCTGAATACCACTTTCAGGAGCACAGAGTGCTCCGGTCCTGCCACCAAACCAGGCCTCATTCCACCTTCCCATTTCCTGTGAATGGCAAAGGTTAGAAACAGATTCTGTTCCCAAGCACAAAAGCCAGCATGTCTTTTTATGTTACCAATAAAACTTTGAGCAGTGTACACAGGTACAAGTGTTTTATACTATTTGCTGATTCTATACAAGAGTTATCAGCTCTTAAGACAGATGGCAGTATAATTGTTAAATACTAAATGACTGCAATTAAAGCAACAAATCTTGGAGTCAAAAGAATATTCTCACAGCCTTGGCTTGTATTATCTAGTATAATTCAGATTTAAATATGACCAAGGCATTTAAAAAAGCATTACCTAGCTGGATAATCAAAGTTAGTATGATTATTGGTATAAAATGTAATCTGACTACCAAAGTGTTAAAATTATATTTACAGAAGTGTAAAATGATGGAAAAGTCCATTTTTGAAAAAAATATTAGGAAAGTTTTGGGGGGAAAAACCTTAAAAGAAAAGCATGCCTAAATATAAATATCATCAGATTTGGGGGTGGTCAATTAGGCATTTCACTATTTCTAGACTTGTAATATATTAGTATATACAACCTAGCCATTCTTTAATATCTAGTTAAGTGCAGTGAGGCAAGCATTGGACTGCTAACAGCAGGTTAGAGGTTCACACCCACCAACTGAGCCCCAGTCCGTGGGAGAAAGATGAGGCTTCTGCTCATATAAGAATGCTTTGTGTTGGAAGCTATATAACGTCACTATGAATCAGAATCAACTCAGTAGCACTGGGTTCAATTTTGCATTGCGGTATTATGATTACACGATTTCAAAGTTCTCTGATTTCATATATACCAGTAATCCAAAATGAGTCTATCCGTTCTATTTATCCATAGGGTCGTACTGAACAAACGGATTGCTTGTCTATCTGTCATCCGATGATGGCTTGCGCTGCATCACTGGTAAAGTGGATGGCAGCGAGAAAGAGGAAGGTCCTCAGAGAGACAGACTGGCCTTCCTTGCTGCAAAAAGGGACATAAGAAGCTAAGAAAAATCAGGAAGATGCCACAGACAGGCCTGGGCAGCGTTTGATCTTGTTGTGCACAGGGTCCCTGTGAGAGGGAACTGATCTGACTACACCTACCAACAACAACAACATGTCACTAGGAACTCCAATACCGGCTGGGTCACCGGATGGGAAGAGTCCCAGTGGGCTCCGGACTACAAACAGACGAGGAAGAAGAACCGTGCGCTCTACTTCTGGGGAATGAGCTCTTGAAAATCTCATGAATAGTAGTGATCATTGCCAGATATCGTCCTGGGGGAAAATGAGCCCCTAAGGTTGCAAGGCCCTCAACAATATGACTAAGATCTGCCTTTTGAAAAATTGTCAATTTTAATGTCGTGGATGCAATAAAGATTTCAGGAGATTCATTTGCAGATAGGGCATGACTTAAAATGAGATAAAATAGCTGTAACTATCCACTAATAGAATGACATGAAGTTTGAATGTAGTAAATGACAAAGCATCAAAAAATGAAATGGAATACATAATGATAAAAATCCTAGGCATTTCTGAGTTGAAATGGAATTGGATTGGGCATTTTGACTTGGACAATCATATGCTTTATTATGTCCAAATGAAAAACTCCAGAGGAATGGTGGTATATTCACCATCAAAAAGAGCATTTCAAGATCTATTTTGAAATACAGTGTTATGATGGGATAATATCTAATGGACTACAGTGAAGTATATTTGAGATTAATATTCACTTTTACAGAGACCACAAAAGCCAGAGATTAAGAAATTGAAGAATTTATCACCAAGAGATTAATAAGAGAGTCCACCAACTGGAAAAACATCTTTAGCAATGCCACATCAGACAAAGGCCTTATTACTAAAATCTACAGTACATTGCAAGCTCACAATAAGAGAAAAACTATAACTGCCCACTGAGAAGGTGGGCAAAGGACCTGAACAGAAGTTTCACAGAGTCTGAAATCCGAATGGCTAATAAACTGATGGGAAAATGTTCCCGATCATTAGCCATAAGAGAAATGCAAATCAAAACAACTATGAGATACTACCTAACACCCTCAAAGATAGCCCAATTCAAAAAATCAGAAAGCAACAAGTGTTGGAGGGGCTATGGTGAAATAGGAATTCTCATCCACTGCTGGTGGACCTGTAGGTACATACAGCCACTATGGAAATCAATTTGGCAATTTCTAAAACAGATGGAAATTGAGCTACCATATGACCCAGCAATCCCCCTACTGGACATATACCCCGAAGAGGCAAGAAGCAAACCACAGCCAGACATCTGTGCACCAGTGTTCATTGCAGCACAGTTCACAATTGCAAGGAATTGGAACAACCCAAATTTTCTTCAACAGACCAATGGATTAAAAAACTGTGGTGCATACATACAATGGAGTATTTTGCATCACTAAAAAGCAGCGATGAATGCATGAAGCATATTGCCGCATGGGAAGAACTGGAGGAAATTATGCTAAGTGAAGTAAGCCAAGCACAAAAGGACAAGTATAGCATGAGTCCGCTGAGGTAAATTTATATATATATATATATATATATAAAAGAAAGAACAGAAAAGTAAATGCAAAAAGGGCACAGGGAAAAAGCTACTGTAGTATACAAACACTCCAGGGTGAGGTCCAGGTAGTATGGCAGGGGCCAGACCAAATCCAGGGGTACATATGGTAGCCAACTAAAAAGGTGGGGGTGGGGAGGAAAGGGGGAAAAAAAGATGTGTGGGAATAGGGCACTGACCCACCCAAGGGGAGGGTATTGTTGTGTCTCCACAGGGAAAGAGGGACCAGATTTAAAGCCAGTGCCAGAGGAATGCAGCTTGCCTGCAAGGAGTGAGGAGCCAGTGGAGGGGCCTGAGGGCTAGGCCCCCATACCAGCTACATGGACAACTGCCCCTCCCCCCAGAAGAATTTACTTGAGAGGAGGGCACTGAAGCTGCAGCTAGGGGAGAGGGGCATGTCTGATCAGAGCAAATGGGAGCAAGTGAATGGGGAGGAAGAGAGAGTGAAGCACATCCTGGCCCACCGGGCCTGGAGGACGATATCCCTGCTCTGAACAGCCAATGCACAGAGTGGACCATATAGCTGATCCCACTCCGAAACATGCCATCCCTTTGTCCCATCAATAAATGTAAGGAAAATCTTGTTTTCTTATGCATGGTTTTGAGTAAAAGAAAAAAATCTATATAATCTATATCTATAGCATATCTATCTATATATCTATCTATCTGTCATCTATACACATACTCACCTGGGGTCTTTTATGCCTCTTGAAGTACAATACAAGTAGAATTGCCTAGGATGTATGCCAAATCTGGAATCAGTGAAAGTTTCTGCCGCAATCTTTGTACTCTGCCTTGCCCTGCTATTTTTTAACCCCAGGCCAAATCATGTTCTATTAGATTATTTCATAGTTGCTGAAAAACCCATGATAACTTTAGCATGAGGCTAAGACCTTTCTCACACATTAATACCCATATAACACTTATAAACAAAGATTTTAAAATGTATGAGACTTGACTGAGGATGGAGGGTGGAAGTACAGAGGCATTTACAGGTAGGGATCACACTGCAGTTTTCTGTCCACCAGCTGTCACTTGTCCCTTCCTCTTCTTTCAGTTTCCAAGAAGATTCCAAAACACTTTCCCCTCATGCTATAACTCAAATATTTTTCTCTCTTCTCTGAAACCCTTGTTCCATTGGACACACAGTCCTTTGAAAATGCCTGAGAGAGTGAAAAAGGAATGGTGTTCTCTCCATACCTGCATCAGTAACTAAATATTTTTCCATATCTTTTCCAAGATAAATTTGGCAATACCTGTCAAGTTAGTAAAATATTCTTTACATGATTTAAAACATAAATTAAGTCTCCTGAAACTATACTGTGCCAGCATTTTATTTAATAAAGTTCATCGGAATTGACATCTAATTGTAAATAAGTGATATGTTATTGAAAATATTTCTTTAGGGTAACTTGTGTTTATTAATGAGTGTTCAAAAACAGTTCCTAAAATATGTACATTTAATTATTATAAGGTGAAACCAAAACACTAGCTTTATGAAGCAACGAACCTTGAATTTATTTGTCCAAATCTGAGGTTTTGAAATGCATTCTTATTATTAAGAAACAGTTGCGTATGCTGTAAGTGAAAATGGAAAAAATATATATTCAACATATGGAGGCTTCAAAAAGTTCATGAAAAAACCAGAATTAAAGTATAATGAAATTTTTATATAAATTTTAAAATCCTCCTTATGAAATTCCATTACTGAATAGCAATACTGCAAAGTAGATGCCACAGAGAATTTTTAAATTGCTACTCTAGTATTTTTATTGCTCTCAATTAAAATTATTAAATTTCAATTCACTATTTTAGAGCAGAATTCTTCACTTCCCAAATCAGTACTCAGAAATCACCAGGAAGAAATACATCTGTAAGAAATAATCAGCAAGGCAAGTAAGGCTCTATAAAGATATTTATTTCAGTAATATTTCTACTGATAGAAATCAAATTAGCCATTTCAACAGTAGTGCAAGACTTTGAACCGGTTCATTAAGTTTTAACCCTCCCTGAGAATTTACATGTTATTTAGACATTTCTCTATTACAGTGTTTCTAACTGGTTCATTCTGGTTGGACCCTCTACTGAGAATTCAAATGTCCACCGAGATATCCTGATTCTTTAAAACATATGCATTCTGATTCTGTTTATCTGGGATCTAAAGGTACATTCCCAGCGGAGTGTCAAAATAATAACAATTAATAATAATAGTGAATTTTAATTAATATTATAAAATTATTATGAATATCTATCATTTATATGTTATGTGTGTGAAAGACATACATGTGCTTCATATTAACCAATGCAATCTTTATAACTACCCTAAGATTATATTGATTTAAAAGCTTGGTACATAAAAGTAGCAAATTTATTATCTTATCACATTTTCATATCAAATGTTTTATATATGTTAAACACAGTCCTCTTTCTAATATCTGTCATACTAAATGCAACCTTTCAAATTTTAATAAGGGGATCAGAATATTTTAATTGCCTAATGGACCATAAGACCATTCCAAAGTAGTTCTAGTTGAAATTAAATGAATATACCCAGAGATTTCTTAATCTTTAAATTTAAATAGTCTTTGTCAAACAAAAGTCCATGCCCTGATACTTATAACAAAATTTTCATTGGTGAATTGCTATAAGGTCCCTATGAGTTAGAATTGACTCAATAGTAGTGGGTTTATTTTGGGGAGTTACCATGGGAAATTAATAATAAGCTTATGTCTCACAAAACTACAGTTTTGTAAAATACTCTTAAATATATTAATAGTTGAAAGTATAAGTTGTGATTTTACTAAGCAGCTTCAAATAATCCAATTTTTAAAATTCAGAGTACAATAAAAAAGGAAATTACATCATTCTGATATCTGATTTAAAATGTCATTTTCATGTAATACTTTTGTGAACTAATCATATGATTTTCAAAAGCAAAAGGATTTCTTAAATTATAAAATTTAAGAAATACCACATAAATATCTCATGAACAACTTTATTAGTGAATGATATAGTAGCTACAAGGGGAAGATTAAATTGAAAGTAGAATTCATACAATAACCATATTATAGCATAAATTCTAGTTGCAGGCACAAAGTTCCTCTTCATTTACATATATTAGTTACATTTTAACTATGGCTTCCACTATTATTTTTCAAATTCTTATTTCTGCTTTAAATAAAAATAGTCAACTCTATTCTGTTAATGGGATATATTTATAAGGAAAATACAACATCTCAGTTTGCATATTCAGAATATCAATTTAGCATGGCATTTATTTGAACTTAAGTTCCTTTTCCATGATACAAAGTATGTATTCCTAAAATAAGGCTCTTTTCAATTATGAGTGACTGAACACAGCCCGTAATTGTCTATTCGTGCCTGTCTATGGATGAAGTGCCTGAGTAAAGAAGGATTCTTACATAATATAAAGAGAATTGCCCCCAAATTTAAATTTAAGGAATCAGATGGATGTCGTCTAATTCTATCATAATTTCTGGCGGCTTTATGAAGTGATGGGGGCAGTCAGAGAAAATCTAAAACAAGTTGCAACTGAAATAAACACGAATAAAAACTAAGTTGTTTTAAAGTTTAGACAGCATGTACAAAGGTATTCCTAAATTTGGAGGGAAATCTGAAACTCTAGAAGATGTTATTTATTCTGCTATTCCTGGCATACAGTGACTGCTTAAGAAATGTTTTTTGAATGTTTAATTGTGGCCTTTTTCTAAATAGTGACCACTTAAGAACCTGTACATATGCACACGTACACTCAATGCATACAAACACACACACACACACACACATGTTACCTTCACTTTCTTTATGTCTTTATTTCATTTATTTTTCCCTTCATATTTTTTTCTTGCACACATAAAATGTATTAAATAATTTGAGGGAATAACAAAAGGCAATAAATACACCTCAAACACCCCCCCCTCAAAAAAAAGTCTTCATTTTATTGTAAAATACTGTAAGGGTAGGGAGTGATGTTCATTGTTTTAAATACTAAAATTTGTTTTGTTTGAAACATTTAGTTTCTTACCATCAATCCCCTATATCCTTGCAAGCACTGTTCACATGAGGATCTTAGTCAATTTTAAGTACTAATTTCTTCTGTGTTCACCAATAATTTCATATATATCCATTCATCACATGAGGATCTTAGTCAATTTTAAGTACTAATTTCTTCTGTGTTCACCAATAATTTCATCTACATCCATTCAGCAACTTGGGAAAATTTTCTACATCCAAAATTGATGCTGTTCTATGGCTGGATATTGTTAAACCATGTTGTATGACCATAGAACGAACTACCTTGATTGCGTGTTTCCAAGTGACAGAAGGTAGTAATGCTGGTTTAACATCTACCCCATTGATCACTTTGTCTCAAGGTTGCAAGAGGCGCAGGGATATTAATGAGTACATCAAAAGCAAAGAGGAACAACTCAAGGCATCCAGGTTAATACACTTCTCTCCACAGCTAACTCATGACGGGCCTCTGGCACACAACCCTCTGGGCTTCAATTAGTTCAGAGAGCAAATAAAGTGTTCGAGTAGAGAATGTTCACATTCAGTACCATTTTCTGCTTTCTTTTAAGACATGCCCTTTAGTGTTCAATATAAGGAAATATATATCTCATAACTGTGTGTTCCATCACTATTGCTTCATTTTATACATAAGAAGACTAAATCCCATGAAAATTGAATGTCACAGGCAGGGTCACATAACTAGTGTATATGAGTTTGGATTGAACCCCTTTCTGTCTAACTCCTAAGTGAATGTTGCTTTTCAGTCTCTATTCCCAGCTCTGTAATACATCAGCGTATTCCCAAGGAATGGGTAATGACATAGGAGAAGGCTAAAGATGCTTTCAAAGAGAACTGAGAACTTTCTCGTAAAAGGATCCTCTTGCTTTGCGGGTAAAATGAAGGTAACCACCCTCAGAGGGAAACCTGCTGGATTGTAGCTTGGCCATCACTGTAATTCAGACATGTGTTTACTCTGTCAAACAGGATAAATGCCAAGTGAGAGCCAAAAAAGGAGCGTGGGAAAGCCTGTGGGTTGAGGTAAGGGTTAGGGAAACAGCTGCTATGGGCAAGATACATAAAGAAAGAAAAAAATAGAAACCAGCAATAAATGGAACATAACTATCTCTACATGTTGCGGTTTCAAAGGTCTTTAAATAAAAGATGTTTGGGAGAGGTATTTTTGTTTGTTTGTTTGTTTTTAAGTGCCGTTAATTGTATCAGTTACGCTATAAGATTTGACCTTTCAATTCAAAAGGAATAATTTATCACCAGTTATCACGTGTATTAAACTTTTGCTTAAGAAATTTTGTTTAAAACCATATTTCCCTCTTAAAAATGCTGCTGGCCTTAGTTCAAAGCACAAGAAATGACAGCCTCTAAAAAGAGCTTGCAATAATTCAGCACAATTTGTGTCTATTAGATAGGAATATAATACTTAATGGCAGTGAGTTTGGTTTGGGAGCTAGACGGGGCTTTCTACTCCTGTAAGGAGTTGACAGTGTCAGAAAACCACAGGGGCAGCTCTACCCTGTCCTATAGGTTTGCTGAGTCAGCATCGGCTTGATGGCTTGAGTTTGGGGCATCATTTCATCTTCTCAGTTCTCTGCTCCAGCCGTGTTACCTGCCTTTCAGGCCCCCCAACATCGTACAGTACACTTTCTTATTCTGCAGCCTATGGCTACTTCCTCTTGAAAGGGTCAAGTTTCTTCTTGCCTAGTGACTTCCTATCAACCTTCAACTCTAGACGTACAGGACACATTCTTGGAAGGAGTTCACTAACCTCTGTGGCAAAAGTAGAGGTCCCTTGCTATACTTACTCCCAGCAATCAGTAATCACGTTTTAGTCTTACTCAATAGCCTTTTGATTATTTAATACATTCCTACTAAACTGTGAAAGCCGTAAGGCAGATTTGCTTGGTTCATCACTATTCCTAGCACAACAAAGGACACAGTGGGGTTCAATACATCATTGCTATTCTAAATTGTACAACATCTGCTTTAGGCTGTGTGTGTGTGTAGGTCATCTGCGCTAATATTATCTACAATGACTTTAAAAATGCACATCTTCCCTCGTAGTATTTGATTCATAAAGTTAGCATAGTGTTGTTCAATGTTAACAGAAAGGAGGGGCTTCATGGCCAAGTTTAAAAGTATCATCCACATGGGTTGGAAGAAATAGATATGTTAGAATTATCCTTCCCACTCAACAATAACACAGAGTTTACATTTTAGGAAAGTATTAAAAGAAGACACCATTTAAATCATATATATATTCTTTTGTGAATCAATTTATTGGGGCTCATACAATTCATCACAATACATAGATCAATTGTGTAAGGCACATCTATACATTTGTTACCCTCATTATTCCCAAAATTCGCTTGCCTCTTGGGTTCTCGGAATCCTCTAATTTTCCTTCCCCCACCCCACTCCCCTTCCCTTCCTCCTCCCCTCTCCCCCATGCACCCTTAATAATTTATAAATTATTATTGTATCTTATATTACACTTTCCGGCGTCTCCCTTCACCCACCCCTCTGCTGCCCGTCCCCCAGAGAGGAGGTTATATGTGGCTCCCTGTGATCCATTCCCCCTTACTACATCCCCTTTCCCTCCTGGTATTGCCACTGTCATCCCTGGTCCTGAGAGGTTCTTCTGTCCTAGATTCCCTGCGTTTCCAATTCCCATCTGCACCGCTGTGCATCATCTGGTCTAACCAGGTCTGCAAGGCAAAATTTGGGTCCTGGTAGTTGGGGGGAGGAAGCGTTTAAGAACTAGAGGAAGGTTGTGGGTTTCATTATTGCTATACTGTACCCTAAGTGACTCATCTCCCCACTACCCCTCTGTAAATCATATTTTTTAAGCCCGAACAGTATGTTTCACACCCTTCCCATGTACCACCTGAGTAGAATGTCCAGCACCACAAGCTAAAGAGCCTCTGGCCAATATTATGCATCCATGTTTTTTTTCTTGAATAGTCATTAAATAATAACCTATAGATCTATCAAACTCTATTAAGGTTATTCTAAATATTGATAAAATAAAATAAGTTGCCCACATATTTCTTGAAAGGAAAAAATTAATTTCCTTAGATATTTTGAAACTAAAAAGCACTTTTAAAGAAATGATGAATGGGTTGCATAGAGATAATAATAAGATAACAAATGATAATCATGTCGTGGCAGCTTTCATATTGCATCTATAGTTCATTCTATCATTGCACTATATTAACAGAAAAATGGTTCATTTTATTTCTAATCTATTTCTACAACTAATATTTATCACCCAATTCATATATATTTGCACAATTCCCTTTACACAGAGCTATAAAATAAATGTTTTCAAGAAACTGCAATCTACTTAGAAAATTACTGACCAGTATAATATGATCCATAGTAGTAGCCTTTAAAATTAACTTTTTAACTAGGAGATATAAAAAGAGACTATCAGATATAAAGACAGTAAGCTAAGCAGAGGGTATATTATTTGGATAATTCATAATAGATTAAATTTTCATCCAGCAAAAATTCAATGCATAAAGAAGAAACAAGACACGTGAAGTAACGGACTGTCTAAAATCAGTTCAATTGGTGTCTGCTTGCAATAAAGGCCCTTGGCTAACATAGGTGACATGTACATTTAAGCATACTGTAAGAAGACACTTAAAAGTCACACTAGATTATGAAGAGCTAACATCTTAAGCAGGAAAGGCTAAATGAGATGGGTGATCAGCAAACATGTTTTCAGAAGGACGACGGCGTTTCAGCTGCTGGAAGCTGTGTGCCCAGTCCCGTTAATGCCAGTATGATCACCCACAGCGGACAGGTTTCCACAGTCTCCACACTAGAAGGAAAGGCCTGGTGATCGACTTCTAAACATCCGCCAATGAAAACCTGTGGATCGCCATCAAAGGGCTTTGGCTGATACAATGCTTGAAAAGGAGCCTCTTACATTGAACACAGCGGAAGTGAACATGGCACAGGACAGAGTAACACGCTTTTGTACCAGGGTTTCTAGAAGTCAGAGCCAACTCGACATAATAAATAGCAATAACAACATTGTCCCATCTCATGTGAGCCACTATTTTAAAGAATACGTCTGCAAGCAGGAAGATCATTGCAAAAGAGCTGGTAAGACATAAATATAGAAACCCAGGCTAAACTCTGATAGAGGCTTAGACTCTGGTGTTGTGAAGAAATAAAAGTAGTGAAAAAGGGGAAAATTGTAGGATAATATCAACATAAGAAATGCCAACATTTAATCGAAAACTTGGATTAAGATAAGATAGAAAAAATTCAAATGTACTATGAAATCATACTAGTTTACAAGATGGGAGAAACGATGTTATTATTGAAACAAAGTAAGGAGATCGAGCCTGACAGGAAAACTGGGTAGGAACTGTCAAATATCTCTGATGGAAACATCTAAATGGAAGTGTTTCACTGGCAGCTGGCGACACTAGATAGAGGGTCCGGGAATAGAACAGGAAGTAGGTTGGGTTCTAGTGCTGCCAAGTGCATGGGGAAGGGGGACGCCAATCATCATGTTTAATGCAGGGCCTTAGACTTAAACTGAAATGTTTTTCAAAAGGATTGTGGTATGATAATACTTTTTCATAATTTTATATCTCAGAATTAAGAGAATTTTAACAATGTACGTCCTATTCTACTGAAAAACTAATAGAAAATCCACAGCTTATGTCAGGAATATTGCACAGAACAACCTTAGAAGAAAAAGTAGAACCAGAAACATAAAGATCTCTTCCCCATCACTTCTTTCTCATCCCTTGCTACCATATTCTCTCATACTTCTTTAATCTCCCTGCAAATGGGCATTCTCCATTTCTTAGACTGTTTAGTTCACACTGATCCCAAAGCTAAATTTCTGGATCAGAATTTCATTGCTTAGCTTAAATCCATTTGGATATAGACAAGACAACTGAGTAATTCTGAATCATAATAGAAAAAATATTCACTGCCATCAGATGGATGCCAATTCATAGGGACCCTATAGGACAAGGTATCCCTAACTGCCTCTGTGGGTTTCTGAGACTGTAACTCTTTACCGGAGCAGAAAGCCCTGCCTTTCTGCTGAGCATTCCAACAGAGGATAGTTACAATAAATATGCACCAGTTCCCCAATGACAGTTGATAACAAGTACGACCAAGAGGAAAGGAATGATGTTGACAGAGATGAAAACTAGACTTAACATTAAAAAAAAAGCTGAGTCAAATAGCTATCTTTTGCCTAGTGAGAAGAGTGTAATGTCCTATCAGACAAATAAGAGTTGTATTCAATTATTTTAATCTATCATATAGAATCAGGAGTCCTGATGACATAGGGAATTATACATTTTGGCTACTATAAGGTTGCTTGGAGTTGCAATTGAATCAATGGCAGTGGGTTTAGTTGTGTTTTTTGTTGTGATGTTTGGATCATATAGAAAGAAAAATGTTAGAAGTAGAGCCAAAGTTACAGCAAGGATTTTGGCTCAACACCACAACCATGCCACAGTAACGTTTTATAAATTACCTGTGTATCTCACATTATCTATCAACAAATCTACAGTACTGGAGTATTTATTTAATATGTGGAGAAACCAAGGCTAACAAATTTGCTCACGTGTCCAATAGGGAATGTAGCAGAACCACAGTGTGAATCAAAGTCTATTTGGCTCTCAAGAACTTTTCTCTGCAGTGTATACACTGCTATGCTCTCTTGATATAATCAGACATTCTTAAGTAGTGGTTAAACAGACATTTGATACCGAGATACTCTAGAAACAGTTACTGCTTTGGATGGTAGGCATTTTCTCACTTGTCGGAATATTTCCAGCTATAATATTTCATAGGTCTACTATTTTGTATTCAGGTCAGTGGAAATGAGTGCAGTGGTTCATAAGGTGTTGTGAAAAAGAGAGGAGTCTGGAAATAAGTGATGAAGAATGAACAGGATTTTAATAAGGACAGAATATAAATTAGGTCATTCCAAAGAGCCGAAGGGAATGTAAGGGAAAGGGCTCACCAGAAAAGCAGTACATTGTTTTCAGTAAGAGGAATATGTACACGAAGAAAGCTTGTCTACTGTGGGTCCTCCCTAGGGACAGGCCTTGACCATAATAGAATACAAATATGTGCAATCAACATAAATAGGTAATGGTGGAGGATAACTACAGAATTACTAGGAAACAATAGTGTAAACCATGACTCATGTCTCTTCTCTTCTCCCTTTCCATTTCTTCTGTCACTAGCCCGCCTTCACATCAAATCCAAAGCTTTACACAGAGAAGTTGAGCTCTTATTCTTTGGATGCAACAATTTCTTTCCCAGAATATGTTAGAGAAAGAGTGGATAAAAGAAGCCAGGAAGAAAATGTTGTATTTGAATCCATAAACAATAGGGAGTCACCATCAATTCTTTGTCTAGCATTAACCACTGGGTCAAGATTTCTGCATTAGATCCTGCTCGATTGTCGGTCACTTTGTCTTATTGTGGTGGCCTCGGTGTTTCTGTGATGCTAGAAGCTGTGTGACAGGTATTTCAAATACCAGCAGGGTCAGCCAGAGTGAACAGGTTTTAGCAGAGCTGCCGATTAAGAAAATGACTATGAAGAAGGAATAGGCTGTCCACTTAGGCAGAATTGGCCACTGAAAACCTTATGAAGAAAGGATGAGAAATGCCAAATGCTGAAAATCTCAGTCACAGCAGCAGAGCACTGTCAAAGCTAGTGCCAGAGGAGGAGCCCTTGAGGTTGGAAGGCATTCAAACCATAACTGAGGAAGAGCTGCTTTCTCAGAGTAGAGTCGATCCTAATGATGTGTATGGAGTAAAGTGGTGGAGATGTGACTCAAAAAGCGAAGTAACAGCTGTCAACATCTATTAATAATTGGAACTAGGAATGTATGAAGTATAAATCTAGGAAAATTGGAAGTCATTAAAAATTAAATGGAACTCACAAAGGACTGTAAACTGAACACTAGTGAGCTGAAGTCGACTCACATTTTGAATCAGGCGATCATATGGTTTACTACGCTGAGAATGACAAATTCAAGAGGAATGAGGTGACATTAATCATCAAAAAGAATATTTCAAGTTCGGTCTTGAATGCTGTCTGTGATAAGATAATATCTATCAGCATACAGCATACCAGTCATTTTAACTATTATTTAAATTTTTGCTCCAACCACTAAAACTAATGATGAAGTTGAAGGATTCTGCCAACTTATCCAGATTAAAATTGATCAAACATGGAATCAAAATGCATTATAATCATTGGTGATTCGAATGCAAAAGTGGGAAACAAGGAAAGAATACTAGTGGAAAACAATGCCTTGGGGAAAGACACAAAGCTGGAGAGCATGTGATAGGATTGGGTAAGACCAATGACGTCCTCACTGCCAATGCTGTTTTTCAGCAACACAAATGACGACTATACATGGAGGCTTCTCCAGAGGGAATGAATATACAGAAATCAAACTGACTATATCTGTGGGAAGAGACAACAGAGAAACTCAATATCATTAGCTAAAATGAGGCCAGGGGCTGACTCTAAAACAGACCATCAATTGCTGATATGTAAGTTCAGGTTAAAGAAAAGAAATGAAAAAAATTCTCATGAGCCAAAATATGGTCTTACTTATTTTACACCTGAATTTTAGAGCATTTTAACAATAGAATTGACTCATGAACACTAACGACAGAGTACCTCACCAACTGCAGGATGACATCAAGAATATCCGGCATGAAGAAAGCAAGACGTGAGATGGATCTTGGTGCAAAACAGACAATACCAGAAAAATACTTGCTTGTGTTGTCTTGACTATGCAAAAGCATTCGACTGTATGAATCATAACCCACTATGGTTAACCTTGGGAAGAATGGCAATTCTAGAATATTTCAGTGTGTTCATGCAGAGACTGGATCAGGAGGCAGTCGTTTAAACAGAACAGGGCACTATTGCACGGCTTAAAAGCAGGAAAGGTATGTCAGAGGTGTATTCTTTCACCTTATTGATCCAATCTGTGTGCTGAGCAAAAAAAGTAGCTGGACTCTATGAAATGGAGTGCAGCATCAGGATTGGAGAAAGGCTTATTGACAACTTGTGACATGCAAATGACACAACTAAACTTGCTGAAAGTTAGCAGGACTGGAAGCAGTTGCTAATGAAGATCAAGGGTTGCAGCCTTCAATGTAGGTTACAACTTAATATACAGAAAACAAAAACCCTCACAACTAGACCAATAGGTAACATTATGATAAAGAAAAGATTGAAGTTGTCAAGGATTTCATCAATGCTCCTGGAAGCAGCAGTCAAGAAATCAAATGATACATACATTGGATAAATCTCCTGCACAAGAGTTCTTTAAAGTGTGATAGAGCAAGGGTGCCACTTGCAAGATTAAGATGGACCTGTCCCAAGCCATAGAATTTTCAATCACCTCATATTCATGTGAAAGTTGGCATTGACTAAATAAGACCAAAGGACAATCGATGCGGTTGACTTATGGTGCTGGCAACGAGCATTGAAAGCATCATGGACTGCCAAAAGCACAATCAGATCGGTCCTGGAAGAAAGGCAGGCAGAATGCTCCTTGGAAGTGAGGGTGGCAAGACTTCACCTCATGTCCTTTGGATATTTTATCAGGAGACATTAGTTCCTGGAAAAGAATATCATGCTCGGTAAAGTAGGGTGGTTAAAAAAAGGAGGGTCCTGGATGAGATGGATTTACACAGTAGCTGCAACAATTGTCGCAAGCCCATGAAAACAATTGGGAGGATGGTGCAGGGCTGGCAGGCATTTAGTTCTGTTGCACACAGAGTCACACTGAGTTTACGCCAACTTGATGGCACCAAATGACAACCTGCTCAAAATAACAACAGCAAAACTGTTATGAACTACACATCTTTCAATGGGCAGCCATGGTTGGCAAGTAGCCATGAGCTAAAAGAATAAGAACCACGTTCAAGTGGTGCAGTGGGTTAAGTTTTGGGCTTTGAACAGAAAGCCTGGTGGTTCTAATCCAATAGCTACCCCATGGGACAAAGAGAGGGAAATCTGCGACAATGAAGATTTACAGCTGCAGAAACCTGTCACTATGAGTCAGAATCAATTTGATACTGTGAATATATACATATTTACCCATAGTTGTATATATACATTTATACATATATATAATTTTGTGTGTGTGTATATATACAATTTATGGCAATATGTATGGCAGAGGGAAGCTAACAGGTCAAAGAGTTAAATGCTTAAAAGTTGTTCTTTCCATAAGAGAAATACTAGGAAAACACTGATCTGGGGGTTCAATGAGTGACAGGAAACAGAAAAAATGCTAGAATCCCCTGTATTCTTCAATATGTTTTTATAACCAACTAAAAATATATATACCTATAATATAGATGACACTCTTTTATGCTCAGTTCAGGATAAAGAAAAAAAATAAGACATGATTGATTCCCTGAAAGTTTTAGTATTTTACTTTTAACTTAGAAATGACCCAAATCGTCTCTTCCCTTTTTCATACCTGCAATTACATGTGATTTTATTAAAACTAGGTTTATGTAGGATCAGTTCCACATTTATAAGGAAAGTCACTTTTCTCAAATTTAACTAAGAAAAAGGAGGGGGATAAAAATATTTCCCCTCTGAAGTTAAATTATAAATCGATAATGTTAGCTTAAAAACCCAGTTTATTAAAAATACCAGCAGACTTTAATAAATACGTATTTCTAATAGTTTGGCACTCAATTTTTCTACTTTAGTTTCTTCCAGCTTTAACACTAGAAAGCTTGAAAGCCACAAAACAATTTTCTCTCTTTTAAATTATTGCTTTAAAAATCTGGCTGAATGATGTCACTTTAGATAAGTGAACTTATGTGCCAAAAAAGAGAGAAGTTCCAGGAAGAAGCCTTTTGAAAGGAAATAATTCATTAGTAAGTTCAAGTAGAAGATTAAAGATTACACTTTTATTAAATTATTGGGTTGAGAGTTTTAAAAAATGTTTTTAAGTTAATGAATGTCTACCATATATCCTATTTCTCTAGTGATATATGCAAAGGGAGCTTCAAAATCTTTTACTTTTTGAAGAAAAAGTAAGATGTAGAAGATGCAAAATAAAAGATGATGGAGTTTGTTCCCATTTTAAGTTCCTTCATATACTTATATATCTCCATTTAAAACCCCAAACCAAGCCCACTGCTACTTGAGTCTATTCTGAATCAAAATAACCATATAGGACAAAAGAGAAATGTCTCCTAGTCTTTCTGAGACAATAAATATTATGGGAGCAGACAGCCACATCTTTCCCCCACAGAGCTCCTTGCAGTTTCTAACTTTTGTAAGCAGCTAAGCATTCAAGCATTGTGCGGGACCCTTTGCAAGCAATGACTACCACTCATGACTACCACCAGTAAACACCACCCGAAGCACAGAGTTGAACCGGTCCTTCTGGACTGTCTGAGACTGTCCATCTTTATGGGAGCAGACAACATCATCATTGTCCCCATATAATACATGGGAATCATACTCTCCCGATCCTTAAGTAACTTTCTCTTTTCAATAACCTCTCGCTAACAGAATAAACTTGTCCCTTTTAATTTTGGAATTTGAAACATAATATTTTTCAGTACCTACACTTGTATTTCGCAGAAACGTGTGCTGACTCACTGGACCATTTCAGAAAAGGGTAAGTCTGATCTCTCAGATTCAGGACCACCCCTACTCCTCACTTAGTGACTATCTTGTTATCCAAGAGTTCATATGTATGACAACAGTAAGTAAAACCCTACCTTGCGAGTATTTTCCGCATTATTGAGGTGGCTCTTGCCATGGTAACAACAACTGCAGGGGGTCCCTTCCCTTAAGGTGCAAAGGTTATGGGTGGCCTCCCAGAGGCTGGGTCACTCTGCCCACTGTTCGGTGCCCTCAACTTCCACCTGCTGTTCTGGGCACCGGTCCTGCTGCCATGTGCAGCCCGTCTCTTCTGTGGCCTCAGCCTTGGAGCGAATGTAAGGAAGCATGAGCCATTACTACTTCCTAACATCGAAACTGGCACTGGCTCTCAGTTCCGACGCAGTCTGAGAGGCGAGCCGCAGGTCCAAAGTGCTGTGGAGTGGGCAGGGTGCGAAGAAAGAGGCATAGGAGAGGCAGCTTAGAAGAAAAGGGTGTTTACCCAAAATGTGTGAGTTTAATGACAGTCCAAAGTGAGCCAAACTGGGCCTGAAGCCTCATGCCTTTGGTGGGAGTGGGATGTGCTCTGGTTTCCAGAGGCTTCACTGGAAGCCCCAGTGACTCCCTGGGCGGGAGGACAGAATGGGCTCCTGGATCATGAACTCAGGGCTTGCAGGGGTGGGGAGAGAACCTGGGGGGCAGCTCAGCTGGGGGACAGCTGGCTCAGCAATGGAGGGAGAGAAAATGGTTAACCCTCCCGTCTCACTTCATTACTCTATGTCCTCCAAGCGGAGGACAATCTTTACCTGAACGTGCCACCCAAGGAGGAGCACATCAGTATATCTTAGTTGTGATTATTCCGATGATGATATTTTTTTAACTTTAAAAGCTCAGACAAATGTACAAACTGGAAACAGGAATTAAAAAGGAAAACCCTTCTTTAGCTACCACCAATATTTGCAAAATGTCTTCTTTGGAACCGAACCAAGTCCCTAAATGAGGAGTGGGTGTTTAATAACAATTCAGTACCTCTGAAGTATTGTTTTTTTACCAAAAGTAGACAAGTTAATCTTTCTGCCTCTCAAATTCAAACTCACCTTCATAAACTGACCCCTACTTCTGGTGACTGCAGAGAACAGGGCGGAACTGGCCCTGTGGGGCTCTGAGACTGGGACTCTTTCTGCGAGTAGGAAGTCTTTCTCCAGCGGCGTGGCTGCTGGCTTGGAGCAGCTGGCCTTTCAATTAGCAGCCCAATGTATACCCATCATCTCACTAGGGCTCTTCTTTCTAGCCAGCATCAGAAAATAATGAATTTCTAACAATAAAATAAAAATAAGGGGAATTGTCATTTATAGTTCATTGAAAAAAATAGATCACTGGTGAATGATTTTGTCAAAATTGGGGGTTGTATTATTATAGAAATCATATTCTATAAATTTAGGACATCAAAATACTTTTCCAAATTTTTACATTTTTCTTAATGTAGCATTTTAGAAAGATAAAAAAAATGACTAGCTCTGAATTCAGTTATATGTAGAATCATCGCACATTAAGTTAGTGGACCATGAGGTATTCATACTGAAACTATAGTTGTAAGATCAATGATCAACATAATATATCCACTGAGTGTTAAACTGGACACAGATAAAAACCTAGAGAAATACTTTACCACCAATTCTCTTAATCGCTACAAAATACTCACACTGCTATGGACTATTTCTTAGCCCTCAGAGAGGATCTCCCTTGCAAGTATGGAAAGAAGTGCAATGCGAGGAAGACAACGGCAGCAGCTGCACCATTTATCAG
>NW_022103918.1:7164739-7195704 GCF_000313985.2 Echinops telfairi | reverse complement strand
AGATATATTTTATATAAGAAATCCTGAGGTAAATTCATCAGATCAATTTTTGGAAGAAAAAAACATCTAATTACTATTGCTTTTAAATGCCACTGGTTAGTAGAAGGGGAAATCACATCACAAAAAAATATGAAGATCTTGATTCTGCTTTCAGTTGAAAGCCTCTTGCACTACCAGGCATTTCTACCTTACAATTAAAGAACTAGGCTACATCAGTGCTACTGAAAATACTTAAAATAAAAATAACCAAAGCCTGGATCCCACTTTAGGCCCTGAAATCCTAATCTTTGGAGTTGGGACTGGTAAATGTTGTTTTAAGCTAAAAAAAAAAAAAAAGCAAAACCTACAGATGATTCGAAAATCAATTAAAATTTAGTTCCCCTACATTCTCTTGCCCTGTGTGTATTTTAAGAGTCCTGGTGGCACAGCCCTGGTGAAGCATTGGCTTCTGACCCACAGGTCAAGAACTCGCTAGCTGCTCTGCCAGAGAAAGACATGACAGTCTGCTTCTGTACCAAATACACTGTTGGAAACCTTAGGGGCACCTCAATTTATCCTACACACTATGATGAGCTGGAATCAGCTGGAGAGCAACGGGTTTGGACTGGGAGACCTGTTATCACTCCGCACTACCTAGCTTGGAGGTAAGATCTCACATTTACTCAGGAGCAGAGCCTCCTACAACAACACCCTATCTATTTCCTCTCCACAACTGTGACCTTGCATGTCTGCCAAATTCCACATTATGGTAGTCAGTGAATATACTGTATCTTTAAAAGGCTCTCTACATTTCTGCGTACCATCTACATGTTAATTATAATATCTCATTTACTCAAAAGCATATTGCTATATCAATATAGCACTGAAGTAAACAATTTGAGGCTAAGGCTATGAGGTCTCAATTATACATTAATGGTATGTGTATATAACTATCAGGGAACTCACTCTCACTTGTAAAAGTATTCATAATAAAGGTTAGACAATGTAATCACCTGGGAGATTAATATATGCAGTGCGATGGAGACTAAGGAAGGAGAAAGAACTTCTATCTGGATGGCCAGAAAATACATCACAGGTAGAAGATGGGCAGGTTTTTTCAATTCAGTTGGTTGGAGATCACAATAAAGAGATAGGAATTAAAGACAAGAACCATTGATGTAATAATTCCACGACTAGTCAATCAAGAACTACAACCCCCTTCCATTTTTAGATAGATGGATGATTGATAGAGAGATAGAGACAGAGAGACAGAAAATGTTAACCAAGTTAAATTAGCTAGAAAATACATTGGAAAAGGGGAAGCGGTTTGAAAACATTAGAAATGTTGAAAAGTTAGATAAAAGAGGGCCATAAATTCTAAATAAGGAGTGTTCATTTTCTCAGAAAGGCAACTAGGAACTCTAAACTACTTTTTTCCAGAGATGAACATGGTTTTCTATTAACAGTCAACAAAATTGGTGTGATAATTGGAGTTGTTCGTTATGAAGATGTAGTGCAGTAGTGGAGATAATAAATTAATATTTAAAAATCATGGCGACAGGCAAACTGATTGGGAGGCCTCTTGAAATGTGATCTGATGAGACCATCACCTAGGGCAGGAGATGTAGAAATGGAAGAGAAGGCTAATAATTACCCCTTGGGGGTGGGTGGGGAGAAGTGATAGGCTGTAAATCCTGGTGATATTTTTGCAATCTGGTGTAATGGAAACAGGAAGTCTTCCAAACCAATCAAACCTAAACTCAGACCCAGGCTCTGCATCTGATAAACAATGACATCTTTGTTAAGTTACTGAACCTCTTTGAACTTCAGAGATAAATACCAATTTCCACGAAGTCAATGTCAACTCCTGGCAACCCCATAAGTATCGCCTACCTCCTTTGTCTTTTTGTTCTGAGAATTAATTGTGACGATGCTTAGCACATGAGATGGAAATTTACCATAAGGAAAAGAACAAACCAAGTAGACAAACAAAAATATGTTTAAAGATCTTAGTTGTGTGAAAGAGTCAAAAATAAGCTTCTATAAGAGAACAACAGCTAATCTACTCCATCATGGGCAGCGCCTGGCTGGGCCACTTCTTCAGACAGCAGGAGTCTCGGGTTTTTCAATCTCCTGGAGCTCTCTGGCTTCAGGTACCAGCTACTTAGTTTTAAAAATAGCGCTTAGTTAGGTTTGTGCCAGAACACAGAAATAGACCTCCAGAAGGTAACGTGACACCTGTGATCCTGGCTCCTGGACGTCCAGTATTTAGAGGGCAGAAAGGTGTCTACCATGGCGGTCTCAAGTGTGGGAGGTGGAGACCTATGCAAATGGAGCAAACAGAGTTCTTATTAAGCAATCAGACTTGACCAAGATCGTCTGCTCTGCTTTCTGCCCAGGTCAGCCATTCCTCCACACCTGCTTGCCCTATTGTGAATTATTAGATTGAAAATTAATAAGAATAATTATTAGAGTGAAAATTAATGAGTGTTTAAGGGAATACTCAAAAACAGTTTGTCAGAGGCCAGTTAAATATGTTCATAACACCCCTGTAATATTTTTTTCAATTAGGATATTGATGTTCTGATTTTATAGATGAAAAAAATTTAGATCATCCTTGGTGAAAAAAAAAAAATCATTGAAAAGCAGAGCATTGGATGCTCCAGAAACAAATGTTGTTAGGAAAGTTATTTTTTGCTTCTATAGTGGAAAACAACTAAAACCATACTACTTTAGCTTCTTTTATCAATTATATATTAAGATTTATCCTGCATTTAATGATCACCTAAAAAAAATTAAGGTGTAACCTGAACTTCAAATATCCTAACTAATGTCCTGAAGGTATTTTTAAAACAGCTTTATTGGCATATAATTCACATATCATATAATTCAATAGTTCCATCATATTAAGAAGAGTTGAACAATCATCAACACTCAATTTTCAAACATTTTCTTCTTTGTGGTCCTCATTGTTATTAGCTACCCATTTCCCCTCAACCTCCCCTGCCAAACCCCAAGAACCCATTAATCCAGTTACTCTCTTTATGTTTACCTATCCTGGATTTCATATACAGAAAAACATACAAGTATTTTATGTTTGTCTTTAATGTGCCACATATAATCTCTCATCTTTTCATGAGTTAATGATTGATTAGGATCAGTTTGAGAAACTGCCCACCTAAATCACTCACTCACTCTCACTGCCACTGAGTAAATTCTGACTTACAGGGACCTTATAGGACAGACTAGAATCTCCCCTGTGGGTTTCCGAGACTGTAACCATTCATGGGAATAGAAAGCCTCCTCTGTCTCCCAGACTAAATAGATGTAGCTAAAGAATTTCACCTGTATTTGCTGCATCTTCTTTGTTAACTTTGATAGGTTGATATGAGAGATCTTTATTCCTATCATTTTAGACAACACAGACATCTTCCTCTACTGGAAGTTCTTAGACATACTGGAGTTCTAGGAATTAGTGAGTAAATAGAAGTTTGGGTTCAAGATTGCTATTTCAAATCATCAGTAATAAACTCGTCCACATCTCTATGATTGTTAATTCACTTCACATGTTTAAGCACTGTTTTCTTCATGTAGGTTAGAATTAAAGCCAGTAAAATAAAACATTTTTCAAGGGATATACCATATAAAGAAATTCAGAAAAAGCAAGACTAAAGCGTTCGTACAATTTTTAGATGTGATTTTTTTCCTCCAACAGGAAAACCCAGCAGCCTGACTTCCCTTCTCTCGTGCCCTCACCTCAGAAGGAGCCCCCACGTGGATTCACGCCTATTCTTTATGTGTAAGTACAGATCAGAGTTTCTGCTCTGGTTTAAAATTCTCAAAAAGGCTCATTTGGATCGTGAATGCCAGCACTCAAGAAAGAAAAAAGAACTGACAAATATGTATAAGTTTCTGTAAAGTGAATTAAACAATCAATGAAAATAAAACAATAAATTCTACTTATTCTAAGCCTCTTCAAATGTAATCTGCACTGTTAAGAAGAATCCTTACTTTATTTTCATCTATTCACAACCTCATCTTTTATTAGAATATTGACAATTAGCATTGTTTTCAATAAGATAACTGGGTTGATTCTCCTTTCAACTAAATTCTGGGTTTTAATAATTTTGAAATCAAGAATGTAGATTTCAGTTCATCTTTAAGATATTCAATTCAAAATGCAAACATTCACAAGGTTTAATTTAATTGTATAACTGAAAACCACTTCTGCTGTCACTGAGTCGATTCTGAGAGTGAACCTAAAAGACACAGAATGCCCCTGTGGGTTTCTGAGATTGTAACTCATTACATAGAAAGCCTCATCTTTTTCCCTCTGTGTAGTTGGTGGTTTTGAACTACTTACCTTGTGGTTAGCAGTTCAATGGGTGCCCCATGAAGTCATCAGAGCTCCATATATATACATATGGGTGCTCTCTCTCTGTATGTATATGTGTATATATATATATAAAACATATATAGTATAATATATCTATAAACATGTGTATATTATATATATATATATATATTCACTCACATGAACTAAATATTGGAGCCTGATTTTACCTTGCTAAAATGAAACCCTTTTACCATGTTTATTTATTTGGTAAATCATTGTTAACAGACTTAGAGGAAACAAATTCTGCTTTGTGCTATTGTAAATATCATTCTACAAACCTTATAGGTACCAAGGGGACCCAGGACATTTCTTGAAGTAAGCCAATTTCCTAAGCCTGGCCAAATGTCCCAAGAGTATATAGGACATATGACATTGTTGGACACCGTTCAAAGTTTGAAAATGTGACTGATGGTAGAATATATAAAGACATTAATCTATCCGTGCCTCAGTTTCCTCAGTTCTGAAATAGGAGTGATTTTACCAACTTCAAAAAGTACTTATGAGTATTAAATGACTTAAAATATATGAAGGTTGAGAATTAGCCAGGCTAAGATTAAGCAGTACACATGGGCTAACACTAGTTGTTAAAACATTGTCATCAGAATCATGTCCGTCAGTCCTTAAAACAACCTCATAAGGTAGTTGGTGTTATTGATATCCCGTCATTTATATAAGAAAACATAAACTCTGAGCATTTGAGCCTTACCGTTTTCTCAAACCCACACAATTAATAATGTGGCAGAACAGGGATTTGACTAATTCTAGGCTTTCTGACCACGTTAGTCAAAATTCCTCTTAAAATGTGGCAAGCAAAATGGTCACAATGCTGAAAATGTAGAAGTGGAATTCCAGAGTCAATGCTGCCAAAACCTAGTCTAAGAGGCAGCCAATGGATAGAGCTTGCAGTCATCCAATTCTTAGGAATTTTTCTTGATTTAAATAGGAGTTAAACTCTCTCATCATCAGGAAATATGCACTAATATATCTAAAACCAAATTTATAGGACTTTACATTTTCTACTGTTAAATTTTATATTTTTAATCTTTGCCCACTCTTCAAATGTATGTGCATTTTGAAACAAATAGTCTATCTTCTAAATTATTACCTGTGCTTCCTATTATTTTTGTCAATTAGAAACTTAATGAGCATGCTTGCTATACACTTTCATTTGAGTTCTTGATAAATTGCTGAAGATGACCAGGTCAAGGACAGAATCCTGGCTTTAAAGAGTCAAGTTATAAATTCTCCTGCCCTCCTTTACTCACCACTCAAACCAAATTTCCCTGGCTTCGGTGTCAGCCAATTTCACATGCCAACTTCAGAGATAAAGGCAGCAATATGACAAGCTTTATCATTCTAGCAAAATTTTAATGGGTCCCCACATCTTCACCACTTTTAGAAAGGTGAGTAAAGAGAGAAGCCAACTAATAGAGATAAACCAGCAAAAAGAGTAACCCTGTACATTAGAAGACTGTTTTTAGAAGCATCATACTTTTCAGCACTCATACTAATAAACTATAAGGATTTTTTTGGTTTTTTTATATAATTATTGTTATTTTTTAAATAAAGAATATTTAAATCATATAGAAGAATGTGAAAAGAATAATATCTCCAGTGTGGTGAGGGTGGACACCCTCTGAATGAAGAGGAATGAACAGGGCGTCTCCTGGATCGGAAAAGGGGGACCCTTGCTCCAAGATGGCTCAGCCTGTGTGCAAGGCTCGCACTCAGGGAAGATGTGCGTTCTTGAGAAGGGGCACGTGAACCCAGGAGAATGTGCTGCGGACACCTCATGTATACAAAGCCCACGCCCAGTGCACTGGGTGGGCTGGCTTCCCTTTCGTGACTGCCCGGATACCTCTCTCTGTCCATGTCTCCAAACCCAGCGAGATGTCGACCCTGGGCAGCAGTGAAGACAGAATCGAGCAGATATCCCCGCCAGAGGGCACTGGGAGCCGGGTACCTCTCCTGGGCTGTGGTTCGGAGCGGTGAACAGGTGGAGCACAGGTGCCACCGACCCACGGCCTGCGGGGCTCCACCCACTGACACTCAAACCTGTTTTGTTAATAATTTGGCATCTTGGAATGCTAGTTTTCTGGTTTGAAGGTTATCTCCTTCCTGTAACTGTTCCTAGATCATCAAATAGCCTTTTCTAGTTCTACACACACACACACACACACACACACACATTTTTCTAGTTCTTTACACACACACACACACACACACACACACACACACACACACACACACACACACACACAAAGGTAAGTCCAAAAGCATTGACATAAAATCATAGAGATCACCTCTACATAAAAATATCAAAACATGAAGCTATTGTTCCTAATGCATCCTCCTCCTCCAAGGTGTATGCAGGACCCCCTGGTGCTGTCGGGATCATGCACTGGGCTGCTCCCCACAATGGCAGCTGATGGAAACGTCCACAGCACTCCTGGGGGAAAGAGCGGACTTTCAACTCCAGAAAAGTTACAGCCTTGGAGACTCCCAGGGGCAGTTTTATTCGCTCCCATAGGGTTGTGATGAGCCCGCATCGACTCAGATGGCACTGTTTGGCTTGGTTTACATCGCTGTACTTCTGAAGGTGATGTTTCCGACTCTCTAGTCCCTTCCTGAAGAATTCTGAGTTCTTTCACATCCTGTCAAAAATGTCCATTATAACATCCTTAAGGGACTTTAATTGTGTTCCACTGAAATGTTAGTTAAGATTGAGGAACTACAAGATCAGACTCGTAGAGTGTGAAAGGCATGGTGTAGTAATGTGGTCTATTTCCTCTTCTGATGGTTCTGGGTGAGGGAAGATAAGGGAAGATGCTGATAGATTTATATGATTCAGTTGTTGATAATTTTTAGTGGGGTTAATTCTGATTGTAAAAACTTGGCCCTCTCTTTGGGTGCAATTTTTCCATGCGGCTAGATATACATGGAGCCCTAGTGATGCAGAGAATTATGCAATGAGCTGTTAGCCATAAGGCCAGCAGTTCAAACCCACTGATTGCTCTGTAGGAGAAAGGTGAGGCTGTCTACTCCCACAAGGTTACAAAGTGTCAGCAACCCAAAGGGGCAGTTCTATTCTGTCCTATAGGTTCACTATGAGTTGGAATTGACTCAAAGGCAGTGATTTTTAGTTTGTGTTTGCCATCTGTCAGAAACAGAATATAGAATGTGACAGCCACCAAGAAAGAAGAGCCAGGAGGGGACTACATCTCTGGATCCCAAGATTAGAGCATATCACACTTTTTCACCCCAGGAAGCAGCAGTGCTACTAGTGCTGCCTTGATTGCATAGTAGTTATGCATTGGACTGCTAATTACATTATCCATGGTTCAAAACCACGAGCCACTCTGTAGAAAAGATAGGTCTTTCTACACCCATAAAGAGTTACAGTCTTGGAAATCCACTATCTCACTTCTATGTAACTTAATAACATACTACACTACCACCCCCAAGTTTCATTCTGAGCCTTGCAATAGCTAGCATTTCAAATCATATCACTATAGAATTTTATGTTACTGGAACAATGAGAATCTGCACAATTAGAACATTTTCCCAAAAGCTCATTGCTTATATATATTTCAACATTTAACTTCATTAAATATTTCATGTGTAAATGGTTAGTAGGCCATTCCATTGTAATGTTAAAGTACACCTTCTGTGATTTCCCTAAATGCCACAAAGAATTTGCTTCTTTCTACCGACTCAGGACAGAGTAATTCTTACTACCTGTAATGCAGATCTATCCTGTTAGAGCCTTCAGTGCTCCATCTACCCTGTCTCATGTTATATGATTTCCCAGTAGGTTACAAGCATAAACTAATAAACTCCAGAAAATACATAATCTAGTAAAATTTTAGAAGAGACGATATGAAATGCTTTGCCATTCAATACTAGAAAACCATGCATCGACGTCTAAAGAACTGCTTAAAACACTCAGCCAAATACTGGTCCTTGCAAGAAGATCTGGCTGATGTACAATGAAACTCCTAGAATGGCCCTCCTCTAAGCTGTATTTACTTAAATCTCTCTTTACAGGAACTGTATTCAGGAAGGTAAATGCTTACTTGGCCCACATATTAGGTTTATGCCCTACTTGGATCGAGTTTAGAGAGCTGTGATTTGCAAACTTTGTTGGGGTACTAAACACAAGGTCAGCAGTTCAAAACTGCCAGCCACTCTGAAGGAGTAGAAAGATGCCATTTCTGGCCTGTCCTATAGGGCTGCTGTGAGTCAGAACTGACTCGACCTCAGTGAGCCTGGTGTTTTTCATTCAGTATACTTGACAGATCTAACACACACACACACACACACACAAACTATGACTCATGACAGCATTGATCCAGGAGATGTGAAGGCCTCCCTAGAGAGAATGTATCAGAATTAGGCAGGTTGAATCCAGAACACCAAACTTACTGCTACTGAGTGCCTTCAACTCACAGTGATGCTATAGGACCAAGCAGAACTGACCCTGTGAATTTCCAAGGCTGTAAATCTTTATGAGAGCAGAAAGCCTCATCTTTTCCCTTGGGAGCCACTGGAGGATTCGAAGTGCTGACCTAGTGCTCTGTGGCCCAATGTGTAACCAACTAAACCACTAGGGGTTTGGGGAGTAGGTTAAAGCTCTCAAAAGCTTACTTGAGGTTCAAACCACCCAGGACCTCTGCAAGAGAAATAACTCTAGTGATCTGCTCTAGTAAGAAAATATGGCCTATAAAACCCTGGCGGCAGTTCTACTCTGTCACATGGGACCACTGTATGTTTAAATAGACTCATTGGCATCCAGCAAATAGCCACCACAACCACCACAAAAGAGTCACCTTTCTAGAGTATAAAGACCATCTGTGACTGCCACCTGTGACGAAAAGTTCATCATACCCCCGACAAGACCTTCTGATGCTAAGAGTACTGCAAAAGCACCCATAATTTGGTGCACCTAATCCAAGCCTTCTTTTCCAACCATGTTTTAGATGCGTACCATGATCATAAATTCATGAAATTGTTTAATGCTTATATTACTTATTAAGTACAAAATCTTAGCCAAAATTTCCTATTACTAGACTGGTCTTTTTTCCTATCTATGGTGAATTCATCCTCATCTTAGTTTAGATAACCCAAAGTATTTTCTATTATGCAGATTTCTATTGTGCTAAAGGTTCACATTGAATAAAGAGAAAGTGTATGGCTTGAACTAACTTTTAATTCCCTAAAGCTTACCTAGCTTTCACTTGGATAATGTTTTTCCTCCCACTTTTCATTATTCTAGCAATACATATGTCACCATAAGATATTTAATTTAGTAAAATCTTTGACTATTTTCATACTTTCATTTGAATCAATAGTAGGAATGTATCAATTGACAATAAGAAATTTGAGAGTTTGGGGTCCAAAATCCTGGCACAATATGGATAGACAGAGCTTAGGACTAACTGGTCCAAAGATTTCCAGAGTTACACATGTCTATAAACTAAATATAAACCTGTGACCTAAAAGGCAAAGGCAATCATATTATGCATTAATGGTCTCTTTAGAATAGTTGCTGTTCATTAACCTTGTATGAGAATCTCGTGCATCCTATTGTCATAGTTGCTTCTACCTGCTGATCTACATTTTGATACAGATATTCAAGTTGGGGCTCAAGAAACATACATTGAACACACGTTCAAGTGTTATTCTGAAAAACAAAAACAAAAACAAAAACCTGATGAGAATCATACTTTGCTCCACTCCAAACAGATCGCATCTTATCTGCTCTATGGAGGTTCTGAACGTCTCAATTCCAAAAGGTCATGGATAGGCAAGGTGAGCAATGGGAAAGAGTGATGGAATGGGGAGAAGAGAGAATGGGAATTGTGTGGAAGGGAACTCAATTCCCTATCATGGTAATCATTAAGTAACAGCTCAATGAGATAACTTGTTCGGCCTTTCATAAATGTGGTTCTGTTTATAATTTTTGAGAACCCCTAGTAGTAGAGTGATCAAATGACCCAGTTGTAAATTCACCATCCACTCTATAGGACAGTGGTTCTCAACCTTCCTAATGCCACAACCCTTTAATACAGTTCCTCATGTTGTGGTGACCCTCCAACCATAAAATTATTTTCATTGCTATTTCATAACTGTCATTTTGTTACTGTTATGAATTGGGCGACCCCTGTGAAAGAGTCATTTGACACCCCCCCAAAGGGGTCGCGACCCACAGGTTGAGAACCGCTGCTATAGGGGTTAGGTGTGTCGGTCGTCTTCTGTAAAGATTTATAAACCTTACGGGCAGTTCTGCTCTGTCCTATAAGGTCACAGAGAGTCAGAATCAGGTCAATCACAGTGGGTATGGGTTTGGGGTTTAATTTGCCTTCCAAATCTTTAACAGCAGTGATATTATCTGAAAGAGATAACACAATAGTCTTGGTAGACGTCTCAGTTAATTAGTTAACAGAGTCCATAAAGAAATATTCTACTTTGGTGAGTAGCAGCTGTGGTCTTAAAAGGTTGTGAGCAGCGATCTAAGATGCAAGTGCTTTTCTTGACCACACGAAGCAAAAAAGAGGGAAGAAAATCAGAGACTCGGGGAAATAATTTGTCTAAAGGTCTAATGGACCATGTGAATGACACCATTAACCGGCTTGAGACGTATCAAACGAGATGGTGCTCAGCTACCATTACAGCCACTATTGACTGCTTCCATGGAGATTACACTATAAAGCCTTGAACAGGGTGGGAGAAAAATGTACAACACAATTCAAAATCATACAAAAGACCAGATTGGGGGGATACTGCCCCCCCAAGACTATGGCCCTTAGGTACTTTTCAAACCGGAGACAGAACCCATCTCTGAGGATCACCATTCTGCCAAACAGTAAATAGGCCTATTAAAAACCTGTGAGGAATGTGCTTCTCAGAACAATGAATCACAAGAGACCAAAAGGGCAGCATTTGTCCATAAACAAAGGTCCAAAGGCACGAAAGGGCAGGAAAGAAGGACGCCTGGAAATGAGGAGCACATAGGGAGGAAGTGAGAAGAGCATTGTTACACCGAGAAGTGCAATCAATGTCATAAAACAAAAGGCGTAGAGATTGTTGAAAGGGAAAGTAATATGATCTCTAAACATTCACCCAAAGCAATATAAAATGTTCAAAGAAAGAAGAAAAGAGTCCTTTAACAGCTCACGAGAATATTTAAAGATAAATCTAAAAAATACTGAAAGGAATGAAGGTGGAAAACTTCAATCAGTGGACAGAGACTAACAATCATATTGTAATGTTTGGAAACTTGACCCAGAGCCTAATATTACTGAATACAGATTAATAAAGAAAAATCACAGTAGAAAGCAAGAAGGAAACTCATCAGCTCATTGTCCCTGACTCAGTTATGGTCAATGAAGTGACACCAGATGGACTGGCATCTGTAAAATGTGGGTGCCTGAGACAAAAACTGGAGCAAGGAAGTTACAGGTCAACTTCCAGCTGTCAGGAAGCTCCCTCATAGAAAGCATGAGTAAAGTGAGAGTTGCTGAAGAACCACATCTCCTGCTCGGCAGAATCGAAAACAAGGATGTCCTACTCAACGATCGCAGCCGACCTCAGCATTCTCCACAGTCCTGGCAGCAATTGCATCTTCAACATCAGACTCCTGGAAAGTTTACTACACTTCTTTCATCCTAGAGCTTGGATCCATAATTTCTCCCATCCAGGCACTCACGAATAGCAAATTCCTGTCTACCACGTTTAAGTTTGTAGGCCCTGACTTAACCCACTCAAATGAGTTCAAAGCCTTGAAAAAAGAAAAATATCACTACGGAACTCAACTTGATCATTCTATAGGCTTAACACTTCTTAACTTTCTAGATTGTCTCTAGATAAGACAATTCTTTTAACTAGTCATAAGATCCAGCATGTACAAGGGGGCTTCAAAAAATTCATGGAATTAAAAATTGTGGAATTTTGGTCCAAAACTTTGTGAAGTCTCCTTATTACTGGTTCACAGATATGAACTTGGCCATGAATATCGTGGGTTATTGCAGGGAATTAGGGGAGCAAGTGTGAGCCGGGCACTAAAATATTTAAGTCAATCAGCGACTACCCAAATGACTCCAATAAATGTTCTGTGAATAGATTTGAACGGCTTCAAATGACTACACTTTAAACTTTTTAATTTACATTGAATTTTAATTTATTCTATTATTGTAAAATATGTGTGTAGGAGTAAAAGAAACTAACAGACAAATAAATAAATAAACACCAACAATCCCATCACACAAACAAAAGTTAGCATTTTGATAAATTTTCTTCCTGTTGATCATTGGGTTGCTGTCAATAACATTATGCTTATCGAAAATATCTCCCGTGTTAAAAAATGCTCCATTTCACCAATTTTAAATTTCCATATATTTGCTAGCTCCCAAGCAATATGTAAATTATTTCATAATCAGAAAGTAGCAATAGCAAGTTTAGAGAAGTTATAATGCAATCAAGCTATCATAATTTAATTATTTATATAGCACCTATCACTGAAGTTCTCTGCAAGTTGACAAATATTTTGGGCTAATATGAAACCATTTTTTCTATATAGGAAGGTCTAGGATATTTGGCCATCGTGCCTTTAGTGGAAATAGGATTTGTCACACTATTAAAAGATTCAAAGAAAAAAACCCATGAACTTTGTTTGAATAATGCAGCGTTCTTGCTATATCTGAGCTTAAGATATTAGACTATCAACTACAAGCACATATGCAATTAGGAGAGAGAGTATGGGAATAACAATTTAATTTACATAAAATATGAAGAGAATTTGAATAAAGATGGAATTTCAAAATCAACTAATATTAACCCAAATGTAATAATATCCTAATAATCTACTAGGTTTTGAAGTGTTTGAAATGCCTGATTGGAATATATTATGAGTCGGGTCCACAGTTCCTACAGTGGAGGCAGAAGCAGAAGATAAGATTAGAAGAAACAGTCATGCCAATCAGATTTCTGAAATAGGGAATGAAGATATATCCCTTGCCTTATGATTAAAACCAAATCCATTGTTGTGAAATAGATTTCAACTCATGGTGACCCCATGTGTTACAGAGTTGAACCTCCCCATAGGGTTTCTTGGCTTTCTGGAAATGGATCACTAGGTTTAGGTTAGTGATCAAGACAAAACTGATGCATCACCTAGACACCTCCCTTCATACTAGGTCCCTAAATAAAAGAGAAAACAACAACAGAATACAAGACAATCAACCAATCATTACAATATTTATGTATACACATTTATATCTCCACTAGCATTACCACTTGGCCCAATTCCCTATCATTTTTTTTAAACATTTTATTAGGGGCTCATACAACTGTTATCGCAATCCATACACACATCAATTGTGTAAAGCGCATTTGTACATCATTCTCAAAACATTTTCTCTCCACTTAAACCCCCGACATTAGGTCCTCATTTTTCCCCTCCCTCCCTGCTCCCCACTCCCTCATGAGCCCTTGATAGCATATAAATTGGTATTTTGTCATATCTTGCCCTGTCCGACGTCTCCCTTCACCCACTTTTTGGTTGTCTGTCCCCCAGGGAGGAGGTCACACACAGTTCCTTCTAATCGGTTCCCTCCTTCCTACCCATTCTCCCTTTACCCTCCCTGTTTTGCCACTCACACCACTGGTCCTGTAGGGCTCATCCACCCTGGATTCCCTGTATTTTCAGTTCCTATCTGTACCAGTGTACATCCTCTGGTCTAGCCAGACTTGCAAGGTCAAATTCGAGTCATGGTAGTGGGAGCGGGGAGGAAACATTTAGGAACTAGAGGAAAGTTGTATTTCTCATCGTTGTTACATCGCACCCTGACTGGCTCATCTCCTCCCCGAGACCCCTCTGCAAGGGGATCTCCAGTGGCCTACTAATGATTGCAATCGCCCTCTAAGTAGTCTCTTTTTCTCCCATTCTAATAACTATTCTCACTTAACATAGTCTGATAGATTCTATTAAATGTAAGTCTGATTATGTTTCCTGCTCAAAATCCTCAATGGCTTCCCATCCTATTTCAAACAACAGTTTTGCAATGATCCCATGGACTATGTGGTCTGCAAACCCCGTCCCTTTAACTCTATGATAGCTCCACTTACGTCAGTGAATAATTATATTGGAAAGGGGAAAGAAAAAAAAAGACTACCCTACGAAGAACTTCTAAATTGAACACAAGAGTGGGTGAACTGATCCTTGCTCCTACTAGGGTCTACCTAAAATTACCTCCTCAGACTATACTAACACTTTATTCAACACTGAAAAGAAAAGTGGTTTAAGGATTAGGGTCTCCAGTACAGCCTGGGGTTTGCTGATAAGAAGAGAACATCTTCAGAAACATTTTGATGTGAGGAAATCATCATTCCCTTGCATTAACGATTTTTTTCTAGGCAAGTGCTACCCTAGCTTCTTTACATGAATCATAAGCAGAATGTCCTTATTATTTGAAAATGATGGGGGGAGTGATAAATAATAAGAAAAGAAGAGCATGCCTAAGACAGTACTGTGAAATATAACCAAAGTTTCTGAAAATAATTTTATTTTCTCTAAAACAAAACAGATAACTCTGAAAGCACATAAGAAATGTCTGGATTCCTGGACTATATGACACATTACTAACACATTGTACTGTGCAAAGGACCCTTGGGAGCAACAGCCAGTTTACAAAAATGCTCAAGAACTCCATCAATTTTCCAAAATGTCTCTCTTAATTCTTTTGCATTAGGATTGTTTTTTTCCAAAGCAACTGTCATCATCTATGTCAGATTAGCTCAAATATCACAGGTTCAAAAATAATCATCTATACTGATGGATGTATAGAGAAAAATCGTAGAGATTGATATAGCTTCCTCAAGGACTTTTAAAGTAATTGTTGAACCAAAATGCAAAATCAGAGATTTTTGTACAGTTCAATAGAGGGAATGTTATAGCCACATTTCTTAATTGAGTATTGTGGCAGTTACATAATCTCAAGTCAACTTGTGAAGGGGTGGACTCTAGCCTGCCAATCAAGTCATAGCCAGTGAGGCCTTGTTGTGGGCATGGCCTCCTCCTGAGGATTCTGGGAACTCCTGTCTTCCTCCCAGGAGGCGGGAGACACACTCTCTGCTTCATCTTCCTAGCCACAAGACACATGGAGTTATGCTAGAGCCCTGGAGCTGGAGGAGCCCCATGGAGAGCCCTGCCAGTGCTAAGATGCTTCCACTGCCACTGGATCCACAAGATTTTCCAATGTGATCTTCCTGCATTTGATGTCATTGCATGTGTTATGTAAGTCTGAAGAGGAATTTATAGATTGGTATTGGACACATGGGCTAATATGGGACTTATGGACTTGATCTGGACTGGACTGGGATGTTTTCATAATATACAATTACTCTTTGATATAAAGTTTTCTCTTACACACATATAAGACTCTCTGGATTTGTTTCTCTAGTATACCTGGATGAACCTAGGTATATAGATTTTTGGATGCCATGCTATATCTAACTAAATCTGAAAATTTGAAGTTGGGCCTAGGAATTTGTATTTTCATAAGTTTCTCAGATGACTTTTATGTACATGTATTCTAAAATTTGAGAATTACAGCAGGATGCTCAATTTGGAATCTTCTAGAGGATATGAAGGCCAGCTAACCTTTTTATATATGTGGGAAGTATACAACGGGTGTCTTTCTATTACTGAAAAACGGAGGCATCAGAGATATTAACTATTATAATTCATAAGCATCCATTTGATTGCCACAGCATTATCATTATACAAGGTCAACTATCACCATGGAAAAATTCAACAAAGGCAGATGAAAATCTGGGCATATTAAAGTACTTAGATTACAGCAAGTATTCAATATTAAACAAAAAGTGTACTTATATCTTAAATAAGCTGCATATATTTTCTGGCATCTTTAATCAATTTTGGTCACCTAAGGGGTAAAAGTACACATGAGTGTCCCACTAAGGAATATCATCAGATAACGGGATACATTTGCTAAACAACTAAGGAATGAGAATGAATGTGTCAGCAAGTATTAGATGTCAGTCAAGTTCATGAACAGCATTAACAAGCCCTTACACAGACAATCACCACCTAAGTGCTTAGGGTTGAAGGAGAGGCCCTGAGCCCCAACATGGCTAAACTTCCTGCCCTCTGTCAGGTTCTTCCATCCTTTTCCAAATCATAAGGACTTCTAGATTACAGCCACACCAACATTAGATCTTTAAAGGAACTTATAATAAAAATAACAATAACATGAAGGATCACTCATTTGATGCTGTTCTGGTCTTCTCTACACAAACAAAATATTAGCATTATTTTTCCACTCCTTTATTATAGGCAGTTACCATTTATGACTGCCATTGTATTTTTATAGACCACAGTGTTCAGTGAGAGATGTACCTAACACTTGCAACCTAATTCATTTAGGACTAGTTCATTGCTTGCAGAAGTTCTCTTGCAAACATCTAAAAGTTCTAGTAGCAATTCTCTAAAGGGTTTAAGAGTCAATCCAATTAACATTCAAGTAAAAAAACAATGAAGAGAAGTGGTCAAAATGAGGCTACTGCTTTAGTCATTGTACTGCAGCTTAATTTCTGTTTATCTGGCAAAAACAATTCCAACGATAACAAAAACAAAACACTAAGAGCAAAAATAGGCAATATTCAACACAGAACAGGTCGCCAGTTAACTCTATCTTATCAAATACAAATCTAGTTAAACTATTTTGCATGTAATATTTTTTAAATATTAAATGAATTCAGAAATCATTTATAAGAAAATGTTTTGATAACCTCAAAATACATATTGGTTTATAACTAAGTTCCCAGGTTATAATTTTTAAAATAAAAACAGAGGTCAAAGAAATATCGAACTCTGAATGTTATCAGTAAGGGCAATATTTCTTTCTTTTTTTTTTTTTTTAGAATCTCTTTATATATATTATTAGCTCTAGTGGCTGCAGGGCCCAGAAGGGCACAATTTCTAAAAAAATATCTACCCATGGGTTCATTGTGATTGTTGAACCACTAACCACATGGTCCATTATTCAAACCCACCAGCCTCTCCTCTAGAGAAAGGGGACGTGAGCTGCTCCGATAAGAAACCCTATCGAGAGATGCTCTGAGTCATAATGAGCTTGATAGCAGGGGGTTTGATTTTGCTTTTATGAGACTTCATTGAACATTTACTATCCACAGAGTCAAAGAAACTTAAAATAAAATGAGCAATGACTTTGTTTTCTAAATAGTGTACCTCTTGCTTATTGACGGCTATGGTAATGTCCACCATCCTCCAAAAAGAAGCCACTGATTTTGGCAAGATGATTTAATATTATTTCTACTAAGTATTAAAACCGTAACAACAAAATGTTTTAATTTGACCTATAACTTTTTTTCTTACCAAGTCCAATTATATTAAAATATAGATGGACCAAAGAAAAATTATTGGTTAATCTAAAACTTGTCATTTCAACAAAAGCTTATAAACTATTGGTCTCTTAGTGTATTTTGACTCATAAATTATGCAATCAATCTTCTAGATTACTCAGTATGGTTACCTTAGCACTGTAATTGGATGAGATTTTATATAAACTAATTTCACAAAATCAACCCTAGAAGCAACTAGCTCAAAATATATTTTGTTACTGAGCATCTTTAAAAAGATTAAATAGAAACAGTATTTACATTACCCTTTGCAGGAAATATAGCTATTCATTAAAAATGTCCAAAATAATATAAATTAATAAATTGTAAAATTCCTATATATGGAGATATATGTAAATATATATCTTCCAACTATTGATGGCCACATGTCAGCTCTTTGTTATAAGTGATGGAAGTAAATTATGTGAAAGGTAATTTTTCTTGACTTACTAGTTGATCATAAAAATGACTTGAATTTTTACTTTTTTTAAAATAAATTCTAATTTCAAAAGATTTTAAAAATATATCCATATGCAATGAACTGGATGATCACTTTGGCTACTTGCAGTTGCAGGGTAAAATATCTAGGACTCATACAGAATATGGGCTTTTCCTAGGCTTGTAGTGCTTACACGTTGGGCTGCTAACTGTGAGATCAGCAGTTCAAAACAACCAGCTACTCCCTAGGAGAAACACAAGGCTTTCTACTCCTGTACAAAGTTAGTCTTGGAAACTCACAATGCAGTGCTACTCTGTCCTACAGGGTTGCTATGAGTCGGCTTCTACTTGATGGCAGTGAGCTTTGTTTGGAAAGCACAGGTAATTTAGACCCTTATGTGAGACACAATGGAGGGAATTAATATACAGAGGGAAATAAATATACAAATACAAAAGCCAAGTATTAGAAATGGGCCTTCATAGACTTGTTAATAGACCATTTCTTGTTTTCTCTCTAAAGACATTGACTTACATAAACATAATCCCTCGAACAATCGCAGAAGGGGATGAACATTTCAGATGAACATTTCACTTATGTCTTTTGTGTTCATTTACCTGCCAGCTAGCTCCTGAACTGGCAAGGCACATGGGCCAGGGCTTTTAGAGGAAACGTTGATAGTTGAGACAATGAGGAGAAAAGTTTAATTCCCTTCCTAACAAAAACTGTCCGGATCTGAATCTGACTTTTTTAGTTCTTTAGCCTAGAAAGCAAATTCTCAATGCAGAAATGGCAAGTCAATAAGGTCTCTCTTTAAAATGGTGCTAAAACATTATCGCTCAAGCAGGACCCTAAAAGACTAACATCTAAAAGGTGACGTTTCTTCCCATAAGGAAGAACACTTTGTCCTAAGGAGCATATTTTATGTGGACCTGTCAATTTGATCTTCTAAAATACTTTGGGTAAAAGTAAAAGTAAGTTCAAATATTTGGGTTTACTTGAGTTTAAAAATAAACAAAGGATGCTGACTCCATATAACGAGGCATTCGTTGACACAAAAAGAGCCATTCCCCCCAAAATGATATTTCTGTATTCAAACTTTTATATAACAGGATTATATAAATGGATTATATCCTGAGAGGAGGGAACACTTGCTACAGACATAGCATAAATATTTAGTTATTTACACGTACTGCAGAAGATAGAAAATTTTTATTAAAATCCTATTAAATTAAAACCACAAACTGCTTACATAAAATTATTTCAATATTCTGACAAGGTACTATGGGGAACATAAAAATATTCCTTCAAATTCAAACACACTTTCAAGAGAAAAATATAGTAGATAATTTGACCAGGCATAAGAGACACGTGGCTTCTAAAAAAATTAAGTGCACACACGAGCGGGCTTCAATAAGTTTGTGATAAAATGGAATTATAAGAGAATGGAATTTTTTCCATGAAAAATGTAAACCTCTCTCTTATTGTATGTGGGAGAATGATGGGCTCTCTACTCCTAGAAAGAGTTACCGTCTCAGAAATGCACAGGGCGATTCTGCCCTGTCTCAAAGAGGGTGGCCATGAGTTGGCATTGGCTCCACAGCTTAGGGTTGGGCTCTTTCTTTTTCATGGTGTATTGATGAGGAAAAGAAGAAGAATTGGGAGAAGGGGAGGGAAAAAGGACAAACTGTAAGACCAACCTCTCCATTAATTTAAAACAACTTCAGAATTAGCTGAGGCAAATGATTAAATTCAAATACAAACACGTTGAAGAACAGATGTGTACTCTAACGGTATTCTTTTTATTCAGTTACTTCGTTCAAGAAATCTGCATTAAACTACTTATCAGGCATGAACCCTGAGTCCACATTATTTCATTTTAGCCAAATGCACTTTTTGGTTTACAATCTTCTATTGTCTTATTCTTTTTAAAGACATTTTTCTAAGTGACATATGAAAACTGTTTTTCTCAGTTTTTTTATTCTCAAGTGCCAATAAAAATCACATTCTTTGCTATGAAAAGGGGAACTTAATCAGTTACAAAAAATTACCACAAGCATCACACAGAAATGTAAGCCATTTACTCAAAACAAATACATCCTTTGAAAATCTCATTCTACATATCTATCTATATATCTATGGAACACATTGTACATTTGAAAAATAATAATTTCATTAATTATCAATGTAACATTGGGCTGTGCCAAAAGCTAATGAATTCATAGTGTTTGAGGATATGTAAGGATAGAGGCATTTTAAAGTTATCATCTTTTTCACCTGCACATTTTCCTAAATTGACCTTGTTGTTTGAAAATCAAGTAGAACCACAAAGGTCACCTAATCTTGAGTCTTAGTTTAGAAATGCCACACTATCAAAGTTTCCAATCTTCTCTACACAAAATAGACACATTTCATTTTTGTCCATGAAAATAGTGTTTGCATAAGAGATAGGGGGAAGTCATGAACCCCTCACAGAGGCTGTTGTAATTTTCATCCATTAAAGCTACTAGCAGACTTGTCATTTTAGGTTCCTAAGTTACAAAGATAATGACCTAGACTATAAACATAAGCACTTTCATTTCTAAAGAGACAGCAGATAACCCAATTACAGACTAATCACTGTGAGCATGTGTTCACACTAGATACATAAGCAATCCCTGTTACATACAAATCACACTCTGAGAGGCAATTTCATTATTAACTAGAAATCTTGATACTGTGTTATAAATGAGATTAATATAGAGGTTCTTTTAAAAATGCTCTATTAAATTCCCTCTCCAACTAAAGTAATCATACTTTAAAATATATGCAATAATGTGAAAGAAAATAAGGCCAAAAAATAGACTTGATAACTATTAGAGACATTAGTGATATAAAAAAATGAGCTATTAAGATTACATATGAAACTTGAAAGGTTGTATATTAAATGGTATAATTAAATCTGAATTGATTTCCCATCATAGCTGAGGAGGTGACTTAAGTATTCAAGCTTCATCTCTTTAAAACTCTGTAGTTACACTGCCTAATATGGCAGCCACTAGCCATATATGCCTACTGATAAGTGAAATGTGGCTAAACAAATTGAGACCCGCTTTAAGGGCAAAATACACACGAGATATTTTGCTTTAAAGGAAATGTATGCAAAAAACTTGGACAAGTTTTATGTTGATTGCACATTTCTGTGACAGAATGGGTTAAAAGGAGCATATTGTGGTTACTATTATACATTTCACCTTTTTAAAAAAACGTATGTTATACATCCACTTTGATATGTAAAATTTAATATATGATTCTTGTTCTAGTTCCATTGCGTAGCATTTATCTATAGTGTTTCCTGAACCATTTTTATCAAAGCCACTGGGTGACACTGTTTCTCCACTAAATTCTCACAACCAAAGCAATTTCCTGGCAGGGGAAAAACACATTCAATGATCAATACACAGACCTACTCTTAGGTTGAAAAAAAAATTAACATTTACAAATTTTTTAATCACAGATTCCTTAATAATCAATGGCAGTTTCCATCAAAGAAATTGTACAGAAATTGTTTGGTTTGTGACTACTTTTCCAGGATAGCTCTCCGTCTTCCAAACAGTAAGGTTCTTCAGGGCCCCCCTAATATTATATGCTATTTACTAATATTGTATGGGGTTAGAGAACCCTGTGAAATGCTTTATGTCAACAAAAATGATAAGTACAGTTTGGGGTGACAAGTATGGTATTGATATGTAGGTTTTATGAGTTTTTTAAACTTAATTTGCAAAATGTAATCATTGTAAAATTAGTTTACTGGGAAAAAAATCACTATTCAAATCCCCATAGAAAATTCTTGTTTGCTTACATAGACCCTACAAAATTAGACTTTCCAAAGAAATTAACATTCTTTTATGGACAAACTCACACCCAGAATAATATACCTGTAGGCTACATGGCTACATGATGACCAGAAATCTCACTGTAAGGCTCAAAAAAGTTTTGTGTCACCTGTGAATCTAACAGTAATTACTCAATCTCCTAATTTTGAATTTGAATCCAGAACTGGCTCTAAATTTAAAATCACAAATGATCCCTTATCTGATTCATATGTATTCCATTGCCTCAGCAGCAAACTTTGGTCCAAGAGAGAACGATTAAAAAGCCAAAATTGGCCTCGGGCAGTCTACATCATTTAGCTATCTCTTCCTCAGTCTCTTTCTCCCTAAAATATTAGGACTAGTAGAGTCCTGACTACACATGATGGTGTGGTTAGAACAAGCTACTGGTAACTATTAACTACCAGAAGATATAAAAACAAATAATCCATTACCATATTGAAGGATAGCATATCTGAACTCTTTCATGTTCTTGCTCTATTTCAGAGTGCCCTAGAAAATTAGTAAATTAATTTCCATTTCAAAGAAGCAAATTCTCTATATTTTCAAAATGTAGAATTGCTCACCATGCAGACTACTTGTGTTGGACCATTTTAAGGGCTTTCTGAAAACTTTCGATGTTGTCCTCAGAAAAAACTAAGTCATGCTGTCATTTCAATAACTCTCCCTGCGATATTCCTTCCCCTATTTCCTAAGAAGTGAGGATATTTTACTATGCTCTTCCTTTCCTTGTGTTGTTGTGTCAGTACCCTAACGAGTTGCTAAGCCCTGGAGAGACAGGCACTGTATCACATCTGTACTTGTGTAATTTATGAATTTTAGCATGAGAGCTAATGCACAAAAAAACACCTACTGACTTAACATTTTATGTACTGACTAACCAGTAATATGAATAACATAAACTAAAGGTAACATTTTATTTTTTAAAACAGTATATTTATGATGAGAATGTATGGCCAACAAATATTTTTAATAGGTCTTCCGCTGAACAAGTCTCATATCAATGATGAAACCTATATATTTTGTCAACTCTTAGAAAAAAGGAACAGTAATAGCGACAGTATGTACTCATGTATATGCTATAAAAATAATTAAATTACTTAAACATCTATGTAAAGTAAGCTAAGTTCACATGGTTAGGTATAAGAATATAGAGATTGCTGGACTTTCTACAGTTCATTCTGAACTATTTGATAACGCCTGACTGAACACATGTAGAAAGTAAGCAGACAATGGATCAAGGGGATAGTAGTACCAGGTATTTTGTTTGTAGAGAATGTATATTTATAAATATAACACACAAAGAGAAGAGGAAGACTCAAAGGTACAGCAGAAACATAGCAATTAAGTAAATCATTTAGAAGGTTATGTAATCGCACAAAGATAAAACCAATGCAAAGGGCCTATTCCACCATCCCCAAACCTCCTCGATGCTACATTAGATGGACTGCATAGGTTCCTGTATCCCCAAAGTTACATCTCACAAGTGTAATGCTTTCTGAAAAATAAAACTCATGCTTAAAACCCGAGATAAACTTATTGTGCTGACACCCTGAATAACACGAGCTTTCAATGGCGTCTACAAAGACTGTCCTGGGCTGTTACTTACCCAAACCCCATTAGTGGAACCTATGCATAGACATATTTCTAATTTTGAGGTTTATAGGCCCCCTACTCCAACATCATAAATCAGAACTTATATTACCTAATTTAGAAGTAAAATGAAATGTATAAAGCTTTTATTCAACTACAGTCTTGAAGAGTGTATCCTCATAGCTTTCATACCTAATAGAATATAACAAATTCACACGGCTGTCACTGCAGACATAATGAATGTTATTTCATGCCAGTGTCCCTCACCCTTGCCTGCTGGCACCCCCTCCCCCCGAAGGCTTTTCAAAATGTATTTCATACACAGAGTCACTGTTCTGGTTGTTTATTTAATTAACATGACAGCCTAGCATACACAGCATTTCTTTCAGTTCTACAGTTTTAACTTTTTACACTTTAGACTCAATACAGAAAGAATTAGATTACTGTTTCAACCTCTGTAAATTTATATAGATTCACTGAGTATTTTTGTCAGTTAAAACAGTTTTTCAGTATGCTTTAAATATCTGTGTTCACAAATTAGAATCCCAATTTTATCCCTCACAGTATGTGGGGGGGGGGGCAGTGGGGTGGGGGGAGTGCTTTGGCCTCACTTTTCCCAAAGAATAAGGAAATCTTGGTTTTATTTTTTAGACTTTTCTCAGGTTGGTTTTAAGTGACTTTAATTCTGTTCCTACAACATAAATGATCAATATTGCTGGCTCTATCACTACAAGCTGAATACCAACTAGGCGAGTATGATGGACGTTACATTTTAGTTCTTAAAACATCATGCTTGTTTCTGCAATGTATTCATTTGACAGATATGTTACATTGCAATGTGCTTAGGAGCTTGAATCACAATATATTCTGTATTTATCTACGTCTGTATTTATATCTGTACTACATTAGCAAGCAAGTCATTCTTCTTATCAAACACACAAAGTCCCAAAGTCGCATGCAGTCCTATCAAGAAAGACCGCACCTCGGTCCCCAGTTTTGCTTGGTTGTCATTGTAATTCTTTTGTCTGTTTGGGGCTTGAATATATTTTTCTGATATTAGTGATAAAAATTTGTTTTGAGTTTCCATTAGCAGTCTCCAGATTATACTCTTTTCCTATATAAATGCCTACTGTTTTACTGAAGATGTTTAATTGGGTGCTTCGGGGAAAAGTCATGGGGAATAATTTTAGTTCTTTAATGACATCATGTAAAATATGTATCTGTCCATTTTTGACTGTGATTGCATCCATCACAAAGAGTTCCATCAGTAAGTCCTAAGAATGTATCATGTAAAGAAACAACCTTGTCATTACTGGCAGTGAAACCACAAGTAAAATCACACTGGATTCAAGCATGGAACTGAGGTGAAATGACAGTGGTTTGGAATCATTTAAAAAAATGAACATAGAAGGTGGCCACAATAATCAATGGAGCATTGAGGAATCACAGTGCTCGGTGGGGTGTACAGAGAATGCGAAGGCAAACCTTCAAATACAATTGCAGACGTTACAAATTTCCAGTTAAAAATTTCTGGTTGGAAAATAGCATTTATAGTTGCTCAATACCAAATAATAAAGAAGTTCTGAGTACCTCTAAGTGTTTATTCCAGTGGTTGGTGGTACAGTGTCAACTTAAGAGGGACACAACTCTTTCTCAGATGTGAATGTTCACTTAGAAAAGACACATGTACCTCAATGGAGGCACGTGCCTTCTTAACCTGCCAACCCCAAAAGTGCTATGACAGGCTCCCCACAAAACCCCCCTCAGGTTGAGAACACTGGCCTGGTAGGAATAAACTGAAAGCCACCCAGTTGCTAGGAACTCAGTTCTTTATTGAGAGGAAGGACACCTTCACTTGCATTCACAGACACACCCAGTGTCTAATGACTTCTCTAACAGACCACTGGACCTACTTCCCCTTCCTTTGTCGGAAGTCAGCTTTATCATTTGCAATGAAAACTTCAATTCAATATGCAATATGCAACCTGCAGATTTAATTATGATTTTATAAGCAAGAGAAGCAGTGGGGAGAAAAGTTTAAGTTTCTGTTGGTGTGTCTTGTGAGAATGTTACCAGACATTCTCCATGCCCTTTTAGAATTGGGAGCAAGTTTATAAGCAAGTGGCAACTGTCATGTATATGCAGAAGAAAATATTGAAATTTCCTCACTTTTAACCCTCATGACAAGCAGAGTTCAAATAAATTGAATCTCTAGTGGCTTTTGTCTGAGCCTCTGTGCTTCCTGCTTAAACCATTGTTTAAAATTCACTTGTTGCCTATGAATATTATATTACATTGTGAGTAGACTTTTTACTTTCTTCCAGAAAAGTATGCATAGATAATTAACACTCAGGAGAGTGTTTTATACTTGTTTTATAATTATTTTGATTGTTGGCTTCGTACAGTATGCAGATGATAGTGGTATACTTTGAACTCTTAATCAAAAGGATTTGTTCCCCATATGATAAAATAGATAAGCTATTATTATATTGCTCCTGAACTTTTCACACAGCTAGGCTGAGGTATGAGATAATCCCCTATCTTTCAGGATACTACTTTGTTCCTTCCGACTCACCCTTCAACCAACTAATTATACTCAGTAACAACTTGAATGGCTCATACATAAAAACTATCATTTTTCAGCAGCATTCACCAGCAAAACATTTCTTTTTTTAAATGCAATGCTCAGATATTTCTTTATAGAAGTTCACATATATTCAAATTCTCCATTTATTAATTCAAACCAGAGAAAGCAATTAAAAATCTGGGAGTTAATTAACAATACTGATTAATTCTCATTAACACCTTATCTTAAATCTAGATTTTAACTACCTATATCAATATGGAATTTCAGAAATTTAATTTCGGTGCCAACATGAAATCAATTTGGAGTCAAATTATTTTTTATTAACTCCCCAAAATGGAATTTTTCCTTAGAAATTATGGTTGGATTTTGCAATGACACATTTCTCTATAAAGAATTATGTGTCCTAAAAATCTAAGCTCCTGTTTTCATTTTCAAACTATTCACATGTCTGTGGAAATTAAGTAAAATGTATTTTCTCCATTACTGCTTTACCCTTAGGTAGATATTTTATTATGATCATTTCCATGTTTCTGCCTGTCTTATTGTAAATGCTTGGAGTAAGTTCACACCCGAAAAATATTTGTTTTATTTAAACAAAAAGCTAAATAAGTACATTTGTTTGAAAATAAACGGAGACCATGGTGCTATCATACACTCTGGTGAACGACACCAAACAACCACAGATCTGGGTAAGAACTCCATTTCAGAAAACAAACCTAGTCATCTACACCATATGGTGACTGCAATTTCTTAGAAGTGCTTCCATGCTTATCTATGGAGCAAAATTCAACAGGAAAACTTTACATATCTTAAAAATGTTCTTTCATTCCCTAAAGTTGTCAAAATCTTCACGCAAACAAGTATAAACTTCAAGGGAAAAGTATAAATTTCCACTCGCTTTGCATAACCAGCTCTCCACCACCCGCACCAAGTGTCAAGTTACCCTCAAGTTGTATCAAGGTGAACACTGCAGTTAGATACAATTTGTATTTGCCATTGAGATTGCTCTTTTACGCCCTTTATGGCAATGGCAAAAGAAAGATGTTGGCAGCCTGCTTGGCAGAACGATGTGGAGCCTTGTAAAGCTCTACTCTGTCCTCTATGAGGTTCCCTATGAGTCTCTCTTGACTTGCTGGCAGTAGATTTGGGGGACAACTAGCTGCCATCGTCTTAAAAACGTGCAATGTTCATAAAAGAATCCCACTATAAATTCACTAAATATTTACTTAAACAACTTAGTTCCAAATTCCTCCTCTGAGGAATTTCTGAGATACATCACTTGCAATTTAAAAAATATTCTCCACTTGAATTTTCAAATAGCCACTTAAAATTCGTTTGAATTTCCAAATGTACGTATGCAGAGACTTCTTTTTCAGATGACATCCATAGTGTGGCTCACGTGATTTTAACAAGTTCTATGGTTTATAAATCTTGTTCCTCAGCTTAACGTTTAGGGTCATGATAGAAAGCACACTAGCACATGCTCCCAAATTACATCTAAAACCAACCTGGGCACAATCTCGCTAAGCAAGACTTGCTGCAAAATTTGAAAGTGCATATTAAAATATCACCTTCAAGGATGTCTTGCTTTAGGCTCTAGAATCTTCTGATTTGCATAAACGTTTACCTGTCGTTTCCTGTGAAATAAGTTTTATGATAAAAGGAAATCTCATGGAGCCTACCACTTGATAAAATCACCCGCAAGGAAAAACTCAATTCAAAGATTTCTGCTGAGAGAAGAAAGGTGTGAGAGTACTTACATCACAGGGAAGTCAGATGCCAGGTGTAGCAGATCTAAAAAGTTGGCCCAGCTGAGAATGGCCCTGGAAAGGTCATCTATTTTGTTACTTATGCTTGTTTCTGTTGTCCAGGTGATAGCATACTGTGTGTGAAGGTGAGACAATCCCACCCGTTTTCCTACTAATCCTAAAGTTCCACCACTTTTCCAGGCTGTCTCCCTGTTGGTTCCCAGAGTTGAGATTCCCTTCACTCTGTGGCGGGTCCCAAGTGTTTCAAGTTTTCTAGAGAAGGGGCCAGGCTTACCTGTTCTCTCGGGATGCAGGGTAGGGAGGTCCTCCGGTGCGACTTGCTGCTGCAGCCAGACATCTCGCCAGACACCACGGAGCTGGACCGCCTCCTCCTCTTAAACACCGGGGTATCTTCCTTAGTCCCAGCAATCAGCTGGGACCCAAAGTGCTCCCTCGGAGCCGCCGGGGGCAAGATTTGCTCCACGTACCTGGCCAGGAGAATCCCCAGCACCCCAGCCAAGTACGCCAGGTACGGTCTCCAGGCGACCTTGAACCTCTCTAAGGAAAGGAGAGACACGGTCCTGACCGCGCTAGTCAAGGCGATCATGAGGACGCCCAGCCTGAGTCTCAGCCTCAGCACCAGCCATGTCGCCGCGGCCAAACAGCTGAGCACCACCCCAGCGGCTGGGAGCGAGAGTAGGTGATCCTCCCCGACGCCCAGCCCAATCTGCACGAGCGCTTCCCCCCCGCAGCAGGCGGCCAGCAGCGCCACGGCCCGAGGCGGACGCACCCCGGCGCGCAGGAGGTACAAGCCCATCCAGAAGAAGGCACACAGGAGACTGAAGAGCAGCGCCCAGGGCTGCAGCCAAGCGCTGCGCGGCGCGCCGCCCCTCGGAGCACCTCCCCGAGGCCCTGGGAAGACGCCCCCTTCCGCACCCGGGCCCGCCGCCGCCGCCGCCGCCCGGAGCTGCTCTGGGTCACAGTCGAGCTCCGCGCCGACCAGCCGCACCAGCAAGGCCAAGAGCAGCGGCAGAGAGCCGGCGCCCAGCGCCCAGGAAAGTTTCCGGGAGCGCCGCAGCGGCTGCAGCACCAGGTCGCCCCAGCAGCCGCGGCAGCCCGAGCCCCGCGGGGACGCGGGGCCAGCCCGGCGGGGGCAGCCTGGGCTCGCGGCGGGGGCTAGACTCACCCCGCCGGGGCTCGGTTTGCCCCCGCCTGGGGCGGCTTCGCGGGGCAAGGCCATGGTGTGCCCGCTTCACGGGCAAAGCGTGCCCCTCCTACCCCCCACCTCCCCAGATACTCGGACGCCGACTGGGACACTCGCTCTTCCCAGTCCCACCCTCCGAATCCCTGCTTCTTCGCTCCAGGCCCCGAGTCCCGACCCGGGATGTTCCAGCTTTGGAATAACTCCCGGAGAAGACTAGATGCTCCCAAAGAGACTCCTTCAAGTTCAAAAAACGCGCAGCAGCGGAGCCGAGCCAGAGCGGACGGTCCCCCTTGCTCTGTTAGTAAAGCTCGGGAAAATTCTCTACTCCTCCCCGCCCCCAGGGTCGACCCGGGGTCTTCCTCTGCTACTCGGGGAGGCTACCAGATTGCCCACCGCTTCCCGTGCGTGCGCCCGGGCTGCCAGCGCTGGCGGAGTCGCGGGCGCGCGGCGACTTCGGGGCCATCCCGGGCGCAGCCGGCTGCTGCGCCCCGGGCCGCGGGAGGTCCCCCCAGCGCTTCCTTCTCGCAGCTCTTTCTGGATCACTCTTTCCTGCTCCTCGGCAGATCCTCCCGGGCGCAGACCCCAGACGCACACCGCCATTCCCTGGGGCCGAACGGGAAGCCTCCCCCGCGTTGGTAGGTCCAGTTCATGGCCAAGAGTGGGGGGCGGGGGAATGGGAAAGGGGCTCCGAAATAATAACGAAGTTGCTAAGTCCAGCCCCAGGGAAACCCCCACCGGAGGCCTGCGCGCCGCTGCCTCGGGAGGTGGGAGGGGAAGAAAGGGAGAGAGCTGGAGAGGAAGGGAGGGCCAAGGGGAAAGGGAGGGTGAGAAAGCGCTGTTTTCCCCCTCTCACCCTCCTCTCCTTTTTGGTGCTAGGTTGGTGATGATTTGCAGTTTTGCAGAAGAAAAGCGAGCAGAGATGATTGAATAAAACTGTGTAAAAGGGGAGGCTACAGGAGTGATCTACAATTCCGCTTTCTTTCTCTTTCTTTCTGACAACTCCCTGGGAAAGCTTTCTCAGTACAGTTCCCCTGCCCTTCCCCGGAGGCGGCGCTGCTCTCTCTCCGTCCCGCTGCTCCAGTTCCCTTAGCAGAGCTGGGTCCGCACGTGCAGCACGCTGAAAAGGTAGCTGTGGCGGCCAACCGACCAACGCCCGGCTCCTCGCTGCCCTGGGACTCTGGAGCCTGCTGTTAGTCCTCTGACTGAGCTTCCTGGGACTTGGGGGGAGGGGAGGACGGGTGAAGATACTGTATTTGGCTGCTTGGCAGGGGCGGGGAGCCAACTAGCATGCTACTGTCATTAGAGATGACAGTTACATCTACTGTCTGGGTGATTAAAGATGCTCCTAGGTTCTCCAGTCAGTTACAACAGCAAACCAATCCAGGTGTCATTGTGCTTTGGTTGTTCGCATGAGAAGGTGTGTTTTCAAGCCTTTCTTGTTGGTCCACCTGGCAAGGAACTTCCCTGAGCCACCAGGGCATTATTGAGAAAGGGGAGGGAAGCCTTTGTTTCTTTTGTTTAGTTTTCTAAAGTAATATTGAAGCTTTAAAAAAAAGCAACCATATGCGTGTTTTTTTTTCCAATTTACAGTGGGATTAAGTTACCATCAATTTAAGAAGATATACCAAGATTTACACAAGTCACCAAGGAATGATGATGATAAAGACCATGTCAAGGAGGAGGTAAAGATGGATAGGTTAACACAATAAA
>NW_022103918.1:7162313-7164639 GCF_000313985.2 Echinops telfairi | reverse complement strand
AGGTGGAGAGAAAGAGGGAAGGGATATGGGGGGGGGGGGAGGCGGGGGTTCTAGTTATAAGTGAATAAAGGACACACTGTTCGTGTACTTTGCCACCAGAGTGTTGGAGAAACGAAGGGAAAAAATGAAACGAACTAAATCAAAGGGTGCATTGTATTAGGTAAATCTGCACAGGATCTCCTTAAAGGGTTGAAGAGCGAGGATGTCACTTTGTGGACTCTGGCACACCTGATCTAAGCCATGATATTTTCAATCATCTCAGATGCACGTGAAAGTTAGACACTGAATATGGAAGACCCACAAAGAATCCATGCATTTGAATTATGGTGCTGATGAAGAATATCGAAAGTACCATAGAATGCCAAAAGAATAAACAGATCTATCTTGGAAGAAGTGTAGCCAGAAGGCTCTTTGGGAGCAAGGACGGGAAGATTTCCTTGTCTCTTGTACCCCGAACATGGTACCAGGAGACACTCCCTTGGAAAAGTACATCATGTAAAATGGGAAGTCCCTTCAAGAGATGGATTGACATAGTGGCTGCAAAGATGGGCTCAAACCCAAGAACAATTGTGAGGATGGTGCGGGACTGGGCAACATTTCATTCTGTTATACGTAGCCTGGAACAGACTCCCTGGAACAGATTCCACAACACCTAACAACAAGATTTGGGGCAGATTTGAAGAATAATTCAAATAATTCAATTTGAAGAATAATTCAATAGTTTCTAAACCACTTAAAAAATATCTGTTAAAGATCCCTGAGAGTGAATTTCTGTTTTAATACATAAACCCCAAACCAAACCGCATTCACTACCATGGAGTTGATTGCAACTTATCCCACTGCCATCTTGTCAATGGTGACTGAGAGTGACCTGCTGTGGGTTTCGGACCTGGTCACCGTTTACTAAAGTGGCAAACCCACCCTATCTTCAGATTCACTGCTGGTGGTTTCAAACCGCCAGCCAGGTGAATCGCAGCCCGACTTGGCACCACTGCCCCAGCAGGGCTCCTCATAGTAATCCTGTGTGGGGTCTGAAGCTGCAGAAGACAACCTCATCATTCTCCTGTTGAGCAACTGATAAGTTCGAATCACCAACCTTGCCATTAGCTTTCTGAAGCGTCCCTGCTACCAGGGCTTCTTTTTGGTCTTAACCAGAGTGCAGGAGACTTAGAACACAGGAAGAATATGATCATACATGTTTGCTCATCTTAAAAATGCACAGCAGCCTTAGATGTCTTTTTTTACTAATACAAATATTACTAATTTTCCCATGTTGTCTTAATTTTCAATGGCATTACAGAGTGAAGTTTGTTGATAGCCTGGAGTCCTGGGTTCAGTGTGTCAATGTATTTTGTGTGTAGAGATCGGATCATCGAAAGAGCCAAAAGGAGAGAGCCCATGACCGTCAAGAGATTTTGACTCACAGTGGCCCATAGGACAGAGTAGAACTGTCCAGTGGGTTTCCAAGCCTGTAAATCTTTAAGCAGACTTTCACATTTCTCCTTCACAGGGACTGGTGGATTCAAAGAGACAACCTTTCAGTTAGCAGCCAACCACTTCCCTGAACCACCAGAGCTCCTTCAAAGAGACACTTGAGATAAACTCAACTCTGCAGAGAGAGGAAGAGTAGCGACGGGAAGATGGCTTCCATTGTAGATTCAGAGTTGGCTCCCTGGGAAGCAGCCTGCTCTAGTTAGAGGCGGGTATTCATATTAGTGCTATGACATCACTGGATCTGCGGAGCTGTGGCACTACGGCTTCTCTGTCAGATGTCCAGAGCTGTGCTGCCACAGGGAAAACCAGTCAGGCAGCTAGTCAGTGGCAGTGGGCACCATCTGTTTAATAATTAAGGACACAGGAGCAGCAATGTCTTTGCCAAAGACAAATGAGCTCTCTAGCATGCACACACACTTGCATGAGTTTCCGTTTTAGAAATAATGATTCATACGACAGATTCTACCTGCGACACTTTGGAGTGAAAAACCTTAATTGGAAAACCACACTAATGTACACTGGCATCAAAAACAACACATTAAAATAAAAAAATGTAATAATTTCGGCATACATCAAGGTTCGAATGAAAAGCACAACAGAATTTTAGAATAGGTCATTTATCTGACTCTTTCCCTCACAATTATCTCGGTTCTTTAAATAATGTAAAGTCACTATGAAAACGTAATCCTTACAAAGGTAAAAGTGGACATTTTTACAAATTTATATCAAAATTAAAGAATGGCCTCTGTGAATGGCAGAAAGGCCAGACAATGACATGCTTCGGCCGTTCAACAATGTAACATGGCAGTATCCTGGGATTCAAGTTTCTGCC
>NW_022103918.1:7155717-7162213 GCF_000313985.2 Echinops telfairi | reverse complement strand
TGTGAATGGCAGAAAGGCCAGACAATGACATGCTTCGGCCGTTCAACAATGTAACATGGCAGTATCCTGGGATTCAAGTTTCTGCCAGTTTTCAACAAAAATCACAATCAGAAAGTTATTAGTCTCACCTAGGGCAAGGATGCTAGAATCCCTCCCCATAGCCCATTCCAGTCCAGAAGAGGGAAGCAGGTCAGCAAACACTGCAGGATTATACAAACTCAAAGGAAGCAACTGGTGTGCATTAAACAGAAAGCATAGTAAGATAAAACCCAGTGCATATAGTGAATATTGTGTAATCAGATTTAATTAAAAACTGCCCATTTTCTGTAGATAGCTATGAGTCCTGATTTAAGCAATTGATAATTCAGCAAAGGACAAGGGAAATGTAGTACAGAGGAAAATCACAGAATATGGACAGACTCAATACCATTGAGTCTGTTACAATTTATAGCAATCCCAAAGGATAGCTTAGAACTGCCCTGGAGGGTTTGCCAGGCTGTGGTCTTCATAGAAGCCAACATTTCCCTTCGTCTGAGGAGCATGACTCTTGGGTTATTAGTTGAGCACTCTAACCCTGCTACACAGGACTTTGCAGAATGTAGCAACTGAAAGACAAACTCAAATTTTGATTTGATAGAGCACCTCATTTTAACAAGCTAACATGTTCTCAATAGTTCGTTGTGAGGAAATTATAAAAATTAACTTGTTTGCCGTGTTTCAACTTTAATTAAAATAAGTTTATGGTTCAATAAGAAGTTTACACTTCATAAGTATTGATTCGTTCCTTCTCCACTACCAATTGGACAGTTATTACATAAATCCAAAATGGAATTTTTAACTTCCAACTGTCTTCCCTCCAAATACATCCAAATTTTCCTCCTCATCCTTTCTCCATTCCAGTTAAAAATATACCTAGATGCTTAACTCCTCAAAAACTTCATCACATCACTCTTAAATCTATCCTGCTACTTTACTTCCAATCTACAATCAAATTCACCTGAGTCCATTGCTAAACTAAATGTTAAATCTACCTACTTCTCATCCTGTAGAAGGGCATCATGTTTGGTAGAGAAGGCTCTCAAGGAGATGGGTTGACATCACAGCTAAACAAGGGGCTAAAGCATGAGATCCATTGTGTGGACGGCACTGGAAGGCGCGGGGTTTCCTTCTGCGGAGCACAGGGTCCCTAGAGGTTGAAATCCTCTTCATAGTACCTAAAAACAGCAACAACAACTTATTCTAACAACCAGGGTAACTGCAATCACCTCTTAACTGATCTTCCCCTTTTCAGAGTTATTTAATACATAGCAGCCAGAGTGCTAATTTTAAAACGTAGCTCAGATACATGTCATTACCTTGCTTAAAACCATCCTTGTCCTTGAAGCCTTTATCTATACTAACCTTCCTGATGCTTTTAGGTCCCTTCCTATGACACCTCTCCTTACCCAGATTCTTCCCCTGGGACCTTTTAAGGACGGCAAATGTGTGCTCAGTTGTCCCGGGTGGTGGATACCTTTCACGCATGGCAGCTGAGCTCTTGAAACAGGGCTAACCTCTCTGAAAAACTGTGCTTTGGGGTTTTTTGTGCTTAATTTAAATTTAAATCATCTCACATGGCAACTTGGAATGCTTACTCAGGAGAAACCAGTCCTTGGAAAAAGACATCATGCTTGGCAGATTCAAACCTCAAAGGTATTTACTAATGACAACGGTGGTGAGGGGCTTCTGTACCATCTGCCCTCACATTTGTTCTGAAAAATTTTCCAACTCTGGCTCACAAGGACCCCACAGGGAAGAATAGGGCTTCCCCCATGGGGTTCTGAGACTGTCAATATTTAAGAACTTAGAAAGCCTCATGTTTCTCCTTCAGAGTGGCTGGTAGCTTTGAAATGCTAGCCCTGAGGTTCACAGCCCAACATATAAGGCAATATGCCACCAAGGCATATCATTTGCTTTTTATACATGCCAAACCTTAAACACCGTCCAGGACCTTGATGACTGGAGTTGCTTCTCACTGGAAAAGACTGCTTTTCTCCTCAGTCTTCCCACGGAGGGGGCCTTCTGTCCCGTCAGCCGTGGCCTCAAGCTTTCCCTGTGGAGAAAGACCTTTCGGGAACCATCTTATAAACTGTGGGGACACTTCATGTATAGCACACATGTTTTGTCACCCACTGTCATAGCACACTGTGAGCTTTCTTCCTTATTGGGTATCTTCATTCCCTAAAGTCTAAGTGTCCTGTGAACAAAGACAGTGACTGTCTTGTTTCCTGTGTAAATCCAATGACCAGAACAGTGATTTGCATATAGTAGAAGCTCGATACCTACTTTTAATGAACGAATGAAATAAATAAGAAAAGATATTGCCTTTATAAATGCAAAGTTAAAGATCATTTCCAGATAGTTTTATAGAACATTATTAAGATAAGTAGTCTGTTGAAACCTTACATTAAAGAGTTTGTTGCCTGAAGATGACCAATGGGCAAATCATATAAATAGTGTCTTTCACTATACTGTACATTGTTGCTTTGGGATAACATCTCTCTATATAGAAGCTATTCATCTGGAAAATAACTATATTATAGTCAATGTATTTGAAAACTTTTTCTTGATTTTCTGGTGAAATATCCATAATCCACAGTAAAATGTTGGTAGATATAAAAATAACATTAAACTTGTGCATGTAGGTACCAAGTCAGCTGAGAAATCCAGAATTAGTAGCTTGCCACATTTCATCGAAACATAAATACCTTATTCAGAAGTCACTTCTGATGTCATGATCTACTTGAGGAGGTGCATTAAAATACATATATTATTTTACTTCTACAAATAAAAGATTTCTTTCAATAAAATGTTATACAAATAAGTAATAGACTTCATTCATACCTATCATTTAATATATAGTCAAAGAAACATGCATAGGGTTTATCATTTTTAATTCACCATTTCTCTTCTCTTTCTATCAATTGCTGCCCTCTTTTTCGTTTCTGAAGAATTTAAGTAACAGCTTTGGAAGTACAATAGTAACCAACTTTATAACATGAAAGAGAAAAAGGGAGACGTGAGAACGGCTGCTATGAAGGAAGCACAGTGTCCACGGCATGAGATAGTCCACGGCCTTTATACCCATGTTGTCTGACACACAGTTGACTCTGCGTCATCGCTGGGGTGTTGCTGATGACTGGCACCAACTTTCTAACAAAATCAGATATAAGGGTCCCCAACTTCGTTCATTTGTTGGGAGATGCAGACAATTATCATAGTTTCCTGTCTCCTGTGTTAAAGGAGCAAAGCTGATTTCAGCCAATGGTTTCAGGAGCAAGACACCAAAATCTCATGAGCCCTGTAACCCATCGGAGCTTTTAGACACCTGCCATTTATGTCACTAATGAAGGAGAATGTCTCCCTCTGAAGGCAGCCTGCATATCCCTGAGACCTCCACTTCATGGTTCCTTTGCTTCCTTGTCATCGTGTTCACATACGTATTTATACATATGCATACTTTTCTATATATAAATTTTACCTAGTCTTAACAGCTTTACATTCTTTTTAAATTAAAATGATCTAGTTTTGATATTTTCAAATGACACAGCTTGATTTATAAAATACACTATCATGGCCTAGAATCCAAATATTTCCTACCACACACAGATTTGGATATTTTTCCACAACAGCATTGTCTCTTATTATCAGCAGCTCTCTCTCAAGACTTATATAAAGTAATTCTTGGAAAACAGAATTTTGTGAGATTAGATTGCTGTTAGGTGCTATTGAGTTGCTTCTGACTTTAAGCAGCCTTATGGATGGCAGAAGGAAACACTGCTCGGTCCTATGCCATTATCAGACTATTGCTACGACTAAGCCCAATGTCGCAGCCACCGTGATAAACAATGTCATCGAAGGTCTCCCTCTTTCTCACAGACCGTCTACAGGTTGAAGTCTGTTCTTGCAGCTGCATCATTAAGTGCTTCATGTCTTCTTTGCCTTCAGCAGGCAAGCTCGTGCCATATGCATAATACAGACAGTTAATGAGTCCTTTTACAACCGTGGTGACCCATTCTTCTCCATTCAGTTTGGTTTCTCAAATTATTTCTTCAGCATACAAATTGAATAAGCATGATAAAAAGGAGCTAAGTATGTATTTCCCCGTATTAAACCAAGCAGTATCCTCTTGCTCTATTAAAACAACCACCTCTTGGTCTATGTACCAGTTTCACATGAATACAATTAAATATGGATGTCCCATTCTTCATAATGTTATGTATAACTTATGATCTTCACAGTTGAATATCTTTGTATAGTGATAAACACGGGTATTTTGTGTTTTATTTCATTCATATTTATAGCTTTGGGGTATTGTCTGCTTTCAGCTAAGAGCTGTCTGACAACAGCAATGCTGTCCCTCCTTTTATTTCCTCTTCTGAATTCTGGTTATACGTTTGGCAATTCATGTCAATATACTACTGCAACCATATTTGATTTATCTTCTGCAATCTTGCATGTAATATTAATGGTATTGTCCAATAATTTCCACATTCTGTTGGATGACTTTTATTTGGAATAAACACAACTATGGATCTCTTCCAAATTTCTTAACTTGGAGGAGTGAATGTTCCGGAACAAATGTATCCATTTGTTGAAACATTTCAATTGATCTTCCATGAGTTCCTGGAGCCTTAATAAAGTAATGACTAAAATGCACTCAAACCAGTGCAGGGCAGAATGAGATCATGAAGTTACAAGTCCAGGGAGGGTAGAGCCCTGGAGTGGCACTTGCAAAGACAGAAAACCGACTCCCAGCCTGCCCAGCCCTACCACAGCCAATGCCTTTGCAACTCAGCTTGGGCTTTTCCTTCCAATATTTTCAGTTATTGAACATAAGCTAGCTCTTAAAGTAGTTGAACATCGACCAAACTGGTATTCATTTCTTCCATCTTCTTTTAATGTTTCCTGTATTGTACAAAAAGCCCCGGTGGGGTAGCGGTTGCTTGTTGGACGGCTAATGCAAGGTCAGCAGTTCAAAACCACCAGAGAGAAAGGGCTTTCTACTCCTATGAAGAGTTACAATCTCAGGCACTCACACAGGCAGGGCTGCCAAGTCCTATGGAGTTGCTATGATTTGATGGCAGTGAGTGGTTGGCATCATTCAATATTCTGCCTTAGAACCCTTCAATATTTCAATTCTAGACTTGATTTTTATTTAGTTATTTTCCAGCTTTTTTATATTAAGAAATGCCTTGTTCACTCTTTCCTGTTGGTTTCTAACTTCTGGTCATTACACATTTCATTATAATACTTTACTTTGTCTTTTCAAGGTGTCCTTTGAAATCTGTCCAGCTCTTTTACTGTATCATTTCTTCCTTTGGCTTCAGCTACGTTATGATCAAGAACAAGTTTCAGAGTCTCTTCTGAAATCTATTTTGTTTATTTCTTTCCTATGTTTCTAGTGAAAAATTGAGTTTTTCTTGTATGACACCTATGATGTCATTCTACTAGTCCTTTGGCTTGGGGTCATTAATGTTCAATGTGTCAAATCTGTTCATGAAATAGTCTGTAAATTCAGATGGGAAATATTCAAGGTTGCACTTTGGTCTCAATGACTTGTTTTAATTTTTTTCAGTTGCAACCAGAATTTGCATATGAGCAACTAATGCTCCATTGTGCAGTTTGCCCCTAGCATGGTTCTGACTGTTGATATTAAACTTCTCCATTGATTCTTTCAACAGATGTCATTGATTTAGTTCCTCTGCATTTCATCTAGCGTGCTCTGCAGGCATAATTGCCATTTATGTACAGAAGAAAGATATTTTCAATGACTAAATCTTTAGTTTTGCACAATTTTATCATGCAATAATCTCCAGCCTATGTTTTCCAACTACCAATCCTTCATCATTGTTTCCAACCTTTGAATTCCAGTAACCGTGATCAAATTCAAACTGGAGAAGTTGGTAAAAAATCTTTAATTTCTTCATGTTTGTTATCAATATCTGGTGGAACACCAAATAATAGTCATATTAACTGATTTTCCTGCTAGGCATATGGATATTACTCTATCACTGATAGCCTTGTACTTCAAGACAGATCTGAATATGTTCTTTTTTGATATATTCAATGTAATTTCACTTTAACTCGTCTTTCTCAGCTAAATCATATGACTCCAAGTGTTAATACTAGTCCATTTCAGCTCACTAATGCCTAGGATATTATTGTTCTTTCTGCATTCCTTTTAGTTTTGGGTGATTTCTAATTTCCAAGTTCATACTATGGACATTCTGTGTTCTGATTATTAATGGGTGTTTGCTGCTGTTTATTCTCATTTTGAGTGGTGCCATATGAGCAAATAAAACTCAGGAAAGCTTTACTCCATCCACTTTCTTAAAGTCAGCCCTGCTAGAAGAAGGCAGCTCTTCTCAGTGGTATTTCTATTGTCTTCTAACCAGAGGGGCTCATTTGTCAGCCCTATATCAGACAACGCTCTACCCTATATTCAAAGGGATTT
>NW_022103918.1:7130482-7155617 GCF_000313985.2 Echinops telfairi | reverse complement strand
TCTTCTCAGTGGTATTTCTATTGTCTTCTAACCAGAGGGGCTCATTTGTCAGCCCTATATCAGACAACGCTCTACCCTATATTCAAAGGGATTTCAGTGTGTTTTTGTTTATTTTTTTAAACATGTTTAAATAAATAGGCCCTTCTTCCTAGCCTGTCTTTGTAAGCTTCAAAAAAACCTGTCCACCATATATGACACTGCTGATACTTGAAATAACAGTAGTATGGCTTCCACCATCACATTAACACACAAATTATTACAGTATGACCAGCTAAAATATGAGTGGTAGTATTATTTTATAAATTCTATTTATCTAGTTAAAGTCCCTAAAATAATTTGTGTGTGCAATCAGCATGTTTTTAGTTTATAGTCATATGTATATATACGATGTTCATTATAAAACTGATGTTCAGTATAAAAGTAAAGAGCTGTGCTTTCCAGTCTAGAATTCCTTACACATACCATCTCTCAATCTCACTGGCCAAGCCCTTTAAGAATATAGGAAATCAAGGGGCATGAGACCAGAGCATATAGTACCTGAGTGAAAGAAAAAAATCTTGTAACAATGCATGCATGTATAACTCTTTTTTTTGTACACTTAGTAATATACTACCAATTGTATGATGATTATAAATTAAGATAAGTGTATTAAAGATCTATTGTCAGAATTGACTTGATGGCAATGGGATAAAACTATTTTAAATTCTCATATTATTCCATTTCTTTGATTTAGCAAGAAGAGCATGACAAATTTAATTGGATTTTTCTATTGTGATTCAAAACCATGTAGCATCTCAGACATACCACTGTGAATAATAATTTCCATGTATAGAAGTAAATGTTGGTGGAAGAATAAATATGTACTGATATCTGAATGTACAATAATAATTGCTTTTAAGACAATTTTACTCTCAAAATATAAGCAAGATACTGGCAAAAGCTTGAAAGTAAGACTGCTTTATTTTGTGGTCTTACTCTTTAAGACCATTAACTTTATCTTTCAAAAAATGAAGAAATGCTCATGATTATTATACATTAGAGGAATGCAAATTAAAATCTGGCATCGTTTGAAGCAAATATGAATACAAAGTTCAAAAAGCAGAAAACAAATGCTGGCAACTGGTGTAGAGAGACCGGTACCCTCAACTCTGCAGATGAGGCTTGGGTAACCACTGTGGGAAACACTGTGGTGCTTCTTTAAAATGCAAGAAATAAGATACTGTACAATCCAGCAAGCCCACTACTTGGTATAGAGCCTAAAGAAACAAGGGCCATGACACAAATGCTCATTGCAGGCTTATTCACAATAGCTGAAATAGAAACATATACAAATGGCCCTCAGTGAAAGACTGAAGTAACCATCTCAATGCCCATGAGTGAAAGAACGGATCGATGACCTATGGTACATGCACACAATGCAATGCTACACAACATGAAAGAATAACAATGAATCTGTGAAACACCTCATAGCATGAATGAACCTGGAAGACATTATTCTGAGTGAAATCTTAAGTCAATCTTAAAAAATGAAAATAAAATCAGACACACATTCTTGGATGGCTAACGGGGTGACAGGGAAAAAAGAGAGTAAATTATTAACTAAAGGGAAGAACATTTTAGCTTGGGTGAAGAAGAAGGCAATGTTCAATAAGAAGGACCAAAAGCCCACTGCCATTGATTCAATTCTCACTCACAGTGGCCCTGTAGGACACTGAGTAAAACTACCCGTAAATCTTTATAAGAGCAGACAGACCCATCTTTCTCCAGAAATAAGCAGATCAGCAAAAAAAGAATGGAATCAAGGGAAAAGACTGGGAGGAAGGCAAGAATTAAGGCAACAGAGGTAAGTAGTATTATATACACAATCCTACAATAATAGGAATCTACAAGTGGACATGGATAGACGTGCAAGCTGATAGGGTGTGGGAGGGAGAGTGGGACTCTGCCCATGCTAATGGAACTTCAAAAATTTCATGGGGAAAACCATTATCTTTAATCGAACACTTCCATGAATTTTCTAAAGTCTGACAGATGATATTTCTATACTTTCATGGATAGCCCTGAAACAAATATTTCTATTTCCTGTGCTGCAACTATACCAATTAATGTGGTAGAGCATACACTGAGTGAGAAAAAAATATATGAAAACCTCTTAGACACAATCAAACATCTTCAGGGAAGGAGGCACTGGGTCTGGGGGCTCCAGTCTTGGAACACAAGGGACAATTGGCACAACATAATTCACAGACAATATTATGTATTCTACTTTGGTGAATAAAATCTGAAAATTCATGTGCAACCATCTAAAGTACAACTATTAACCTCTCCCCTTCTGTAGCAAAGATGTGTGAAGCAAAAAGAACACACATAGAAACAATTAGTTCAATGGAATAATTGACCACCTGCATGTTAGTATCCATGATTCTGAGATCAGAAAAACTAGATGGTGCCCAGCTCCTACTACAGACTGCTCTGAAAGCAATCCTATTAGAAGGTCCTGCATTGAGTGGGAGAAAAATGTTGAACACAACTCAGTCATAAAACACAGCAAGCTTCCTCACCATAGAGAGAATCACAAACTATGGTCTTTTGGCACATGTCAGGTCTAGATATAAACTCACTCCCACAACTCAATTTTCAACCAAATGATAGGTCTTTTGGTTAGCAGCCCAACCCATAACCACTGTGCAACCAGGGTTTCTTGTTTTTCAAATGATAGGTCTTTAATAGAACCAATGATACCAGGAAGGTAAGCACTCCTTATAATAATCAGCTGTTCAAGATCAAAGAGCAGCATATACCCAAGGACAAAGTTCAGAAGAGTTAGGAAAGAAGGAGCAATAGAAACAGGAACACAAGAAGGATGTGGGATAAGGGATGTGACATTGTGAGGATTATAGTGATATGACACAAAATGTGTGTGACTTGTTGAATGAAAGATTGATTTCCTCACTAAACCACCCAATTCATATGAAAAGTATATATGTATGTATGTATGTATATACACATATATAGAATATATGTACAAATCTATAATTTACATACATGAGATAATATATACACATAGACAATATATATTCTTTCCTCTATAAGAAAATGAAATATTCTGTTGTTAGGGGATGATGGAGAGCATACATCGGGGTGGGGGAGGAAATGGATAAGAATTTTCACATTTATTATCTTCCTAAATGAATATAGCTCATATTTACAATCATCTACCAAAAAGTGAATCTTCTATGAAAGGAACACTAATCAATTATGAAGAGGAATGAATGTATTACAATAAAAATAAATAAATGCAAGAGCATGAAAAGTCTGTCTTTTGGAAGACATAAAAGGAAGAAAAAGGCGGGGGGGAGGAAAATGCAATGGTAACCAAATAGCTGAGCAAAGACAGCCGCCCAGGCGGACTTCTCACGGACCTAAATGTTTCAGGTCTCCAGTTGCCCCTGATGTGCAGACCATTTAGAGAGGTCATAACTTACACATGACTTTATCTTGAACATGTTTGTTGGAAGACGGGGGAGGGGCTTTCTATCTTCTGGTAGAAAGGAAGCTAGTTGCCTTCAGTTGACTCTACCTCAAGGCAACCCCTTGTGTGCAGAGTTTCACTGAGACACCTCTGAGCGGATTTCAACTACCAACCTTGTGGTTAGTATTCTAGGGTTGAACCATTTTTGCTCTCCTTGTCCTCCAAGGAAAAATTTATATATTCTATTCCAATACCACTAGATTTAAAAAATAATTTTTACCTTGCCTACTGGAATAAAATCACACAAATGATTCATTTTTCTACACATAGTACTAGGCTGTCAGGAACAAAATTTACATGTAAGGCCAAAGCATCATTTTAATCTATAAATTTACATCTCTTTTTATATGAAACTTACATGTAAATTGAGTATTTGCTTGTTGTTTAAATTGCTGCATTTTTCAAATGGTTAATGAAGTGATTGGAAGTTAGCATTTTGGGAGGGAGCTTCACAGTCTCTACAATTAGGCAGTTGATAAAAGGAAACACAGAAAGATAATTCACTAGTAGAAAAATCTAGCTGGAGTAGTCAATGACCCTGTATAATTTTCCTTTGAAACTACCAAAACTTTAAGTTTGGAATGAAATTATGAAATGTTCATTCAAAATCACCGATGAACCAAATATATAAGTCTGAAAATCTTCAAAAAATATTTATATTGTGTGCTTTTCAGCTTTAAAAATAATATTGTTTATTATCTTAATTAATCTTTACACTTTGCGTGAGTAAGTGAAGCTTACCTTCTCATCCTTATTTTACCTAAAAGGAAACCACGACCCAAAAAGCCCGAGACTGCGCAAGCTACTAAAGTAACAAAGACAACAGAATCTAAATCTCCTGACTGTTGTCTCATTGTTTATCATTAATTACTCTAACATATTCCTCGATTTGACATATATCTTAGATTTGAAAGAGAATTTAAAGGTTTCCCATCTCAGTCTTTTACCTAATCAGAGTTCCTATAGCTTAAGAATTCCCAAAGATGGGATGTTCCACTTTTTACCTTTAACTGAGGTATAATTTACATTCACCTTTTAAAGTGTGTGATTCAGGGGTTTTTAGTATGGTTACGAAGTTGTGCAGTTTACACCATATCTTAATTCTAGAACATGTTCATCTCACCAGGAAGAAACTCTGTCCTCGTTAGCAGTCACTTTTCACCCACTTTCCTCCAGGTCTGGGCAATTTCTATTCTCTAGACACTTATTTTAATAGTTTGTTTAAAAATAGTTTAATTATTTAGTAAAGAAAAAAAGAAAAGATAAATACCTCTTCACATGTGGAGGTATTATACAATCTCTCAGGGAACATGTTTCTTAGACCTTAAATAGACAGTTGATCAATAGATATCAAGACACATGCTCTGAGTTTCAAATATTAATTTATCAACCATGCATCCCATCTACTATTTTTTTGTGACAGCACCATATCTATATATGGTAATTGCATGTTGGTAATTTTTTATTTTAAAAAATACTTTTACTGGAGGCTCTTACATCTCTTATCACAATTCATACATTCCTCCAATGTGTCAAGCACATTTGCACATATGCCACCATCATCATTTTCAAAGCATTCTCTTCCCACTTGAACCCCTGATATCAGCTCCCCATTTCTTCCCCCTCCCGCCCTCCCTCACGAACCCTTGATAATTTATAGATTATTTTTTCCCATATCTTACATCGTCCTCCATCTCCCCTCACCCATTTTTCCAGTATTCGTCCCCCTGGGAGGGGCTTCCAATGATCCTTGTGATCGATTCCCCCTTTCTACCCCCACCCTCCTCCCGTAATCCTCCTGGTATCTCTACTCTCCTTGTTGACCCTGAGGGGTTTATCTGTCTTGGATTCCCTATGTTGCGGGCTTTTATCTGCAGCAGTGTGCATGCTCTGGTCTCATCCGATTTGTAAGGTAGAATTGAGGTCATGATAGTGGGTGGAAGGAAGCACCAAAGAGCTAGAGGAAAGTTGTGTGTTTCATGGGTCCCTGTGACCCCTCTGCTTAAATCTCATGGTGGTGCAGTGGGTTCAGTGCTGGACTGCTAACCCCCAGGTCGGTAATTCAAAACCATCAGCTTCTCCATGGATGAAAGATGGGACTGTAAGCTCTCCCAAAGGTTTATAGTCTCATAAACCCTAAGGAGCAGCTCTACTCTGTCCTATAGCGTCTCAAAGAATTGGAGTCAACACGGTAGCAGTAGATGAAACCCTTCATGCAAACGGAATCAGACAATAAATGGCCTTTGCATCTGGCTTATTGCACTTGGCTTAATGTCTTCCTAGTTGGCCCCTTTTGTAGAATGGGTGAATATTCAGTCATTTGTTTTTATGCTTGAGGGCACCTCTCTGGGAGTTAGCCAGAGAGAGACCCTGAATAGAGCCCAGCCTCTTTGGGCCTTCACTTCTGCTGTCTCTAGTCCTGTGCCTGGTTCATCTATCTCCTGTTGGGTCACCCGCAGATCCAGCTATTCCATGCTGCTGTTGTTGTAGCTCATTAAAACCACCACAGTTTACAAAGTACATATTATCACAAGAAATATCTCTTGAATTGTGGCATGATTCTTTAATTTGCACTTTAGTGAAAATAAAGATCTCTTAGGTAAAAAGCATTTAGCTGCGGAGCTGGCTAAGAATACAGAATGCACCACGGGCTGTCAGAAAAGGAAACACATCTGTCTTGGAAGGAGTAAAGTCAGAATGCTCCTAGATAGGAAAGATGGGGAGGTTTCATCTCACACACCAGGAGCGTGTTATCAGGAGAGACCAGTCCCTGGAGATGAACATCATTCTTGGTAAAGTGGAGGGGCAGTGAAAAGAAAAAGACCCTCAAAGAGATGGACGCAACAACAACAGCCATGAGGATGGTACAGGACTGGGCAATTTTCTTCTTCTGTTGTGTATAAGGTCACAATGAGTCAGTATTGAGTTGATGATACCTACCCACTAACCCACAACGGCAAAGGGTTAAGCATCACCCCAAGTAAGATGTAGTTAGGGTTCAAAAATAATATTTTGTGAAATTATAATCTGCTTTAATAGGAAAACACTACTGTTACACATGACAACATGAAAAAATCTGAATAGAATTATGTTGGGTCAAAACCAAAAACAATTTCATAGATTACGTAGAGACTCATAGCACTAATTTTATATTCTTTAGATGAAAAAAAAAGCATAGAAATGCTTGAAAGACATGTTATGAAAGACAAAGATATGTCTTGAATTATTTTTTAACTATGTGAATCTAAAATAAGGAAAATATTTATTTTACATTTCCTGTACAATTAATAAAGAAGAGGGAAGAATAATAATCAGTGTATTTGCAGCATGGGGCTGACGAAGAACATTGAAAGTACCGTGGACTGTCCAAAGAATAACTCTGTCTGGAAGACGTAAGACCGCATCTTACAGGTGCTACCTTGCAAAGACAGCAAGACTTTGTCTGACATATTTTGGACATGTTGTCAGGAGAGACCAGTCCCTGGAGAAGGACATCCTGCTTGGTAAAGTAGAGGGACAGCAAAAATAGAAATGCCCCACAGCAGATGATTTGACACAGTGGCTAACAAGGGGCTCGAACACGTGGGCAATCGTGAGGGTGGCGCAGAACCGGGCAGTGGTTTGTTCTGTTGTGCGCAGGGGACGTCGGTGTTGAAGCTGACTCAATGGCACCAACAACAACAATAAAAAGGGAATCACTATTATTTCTTTCTGCATTAATTCTATTTTTTAAATGTGTTCTCTTTCCCTATACTGTGTATACTTTGAAGTTCTTTAGATGTTTGGTTAGTTTATTTTAAAATATTTTTTATCAATAATATAAAGTGAAATTAATGGGAAAATAAATTTGGAACTAAATAATTAAAATACAAAGTCTTTTTTGACTCTATACAGCAGCTGATGGTAGAAAAAAGTAGAACAATTTAATCACATTTTTACTCTGCTTTCAAAGATGACTTATTAACCTTGTTCACTACAAAATATGTGAAATGGATGTAGCAGGTAATATCATATTTATTGGTTAAATGTATAAATAGATCCACAATCAGAGTTTCTCTTAAGATAATGCCCAAATTCAGTCAGGAGTTCTGTGTTAGTCTGGGTAGACTAGAGAAACAAATTCATAGACACTCATATATGTATAAGAAAGAGCTTCATATGCAAGGGCAATTGAATATTGAGAAAACATTCCAGCCAGTCCAGATCAAGTACATAAGTCTGATATTAGTCCATATGTCCCATACTAATCTATAAATTCTTCTCCAGATTCAAATAACACATGCAATGACACTGAATGCAAGAAGATTATATGCCAGTGGGTGGAAAATCTTGTGGATCCAGTGGCAGTGGAAGCATCTGAGCGGTGGCAGGGGTTCCCAAGTGGCTCATTCAGCTCTAGGGCTCTAGTGTAGCTCCATGTGTCTTCTCAACAGGAATGTCTTTCAGGGAGCGTGTCCGGCCTCCAGTGAGTTATTTATCTCCACTGTGCCTCCAGATGAGGTCATCAAGCTGCAACCTGATTGTCAGGCCAGATGCCACCCCTTCCTCAAGTTGACAGATTATGTAACTGCCACAAGGTGGGGTCTATTGATTGTACTATCTCACAATTAGATATTTTGCATCATTAAGTGACAGTAGCTAAAGAAACCTGGTGCTTGATTACAGTACATAAGCAATATTCTTTTGAATTGAACTGGATCTTGTAAAATGAAGGGCTATTACATTTTTGCCTCTTCTAAAACATTAGCCCCTATGAGGGCAATCTAATTCATGATTATAGAACAAAAGTTGGCCTGAGCCTAAACAGTATGTCTTAAATGTCAAAATACAGCATTTATTTAATAATACCTTTAAAAATTGTAGGAAAAAAGTAATCAGTGTCTATAACTAACTACTTCATGGACTCAAACTCCAGAAAAAAGTAACTGAGAAATGAGTCTGAGGTCTACCCTAGTAGGCAACTGGGAAGGAAGGCGCTGCCAGGGCTGCTCAGTATAACCACCACGTAACATTGCAGGAGAGAAAGTGCAGTGTGGTTCATATCAGTTAATTTGACTGATTCTCTGCCTGGAACTGTTAGATTATTATTATTATTATTATTATTATTATTATTATTATTCTATTATTATTCTGGAAGCACAGAACTATGGTAATTTTCCACAGAAATGGCAAATTACATACAGGGTTTAGACTCAATGATTTCCTTTAGCCAAAATACAGAAATTGGACCTTTGAGCTCAGTAAGAATGGTACATGATATGTGGAAGAGAGCAACTTGGTTCTTTTCCCAAACTAGGAAATGGATGTATCCAAATATAGATCAGAGTGTAAATTCTCTTTAAGCAACTTTTTTGTTGCTTTTTTAAGAGTCCATAATGAGAACTTTTAATCCAGTTCCTGTTAAAAATTAATTTGATATTTTTGCTCTGATTTGGGGTAATCCAGTTCATCCATTACATGTAACATCATGATGACATAGTTCAAAGTTCTGCACTCTGAGTCTCACAGAGCTAAAGGGGGTTAGGAAAGCCTCAGATTATAATGTTTTATAGTTTTATTGTCATATAATTCATATATCATACAATTTAATTATTCAATCATATTAATAATAGTTGTGCGATCATCACAATCATCATCATGATCAATTTCAGAAAGCTTTCTCCTCGGACTCCTTGCTGTTAGCCCCCGATTTCCCCATCCCCAACCTCCCTGCCAAGCCCCTAGGTAATTCTTAGTAGACAGTTACTGTCTATAGTTTGCTTGCCCTGGATTTCATGTACAAAAAAATCATACAACACCAACACACACTCACATATACACACACACTCAACACCAATGACAAAAGAAAACACAGAAATCCATCAATGGCAAAGAAAACAGAAAATATTAAAAACTGGAACAATTTTAAAATGATTCAGAAGACAGATCAAATAATAAAGGGTTACGTTTTAACCTAACTACTTCTGCCATAATCATCTTTACAATGCTCTCTGTCTGATAGCAAGACGATTTCCATCCCTAGAAAGAGGGGATTCATGAGAAACTTAATCGTTGTGGGCACCCTGAAATAGATTTTGGACTTCCATTGTAGTCCACAGTCTTCTGTAACAGGGTGTTCACAAGTAAAAATCTGATATCAGTCTCTTCTTCAGGCGTGGACTTCATTATTTATAATCCATATAATCACCAGATTGGTATTCTTCTTTCATCTGGATGCCTCACTTGGATGGCTACTTGTTTCTTTCTTTTTTTTTTACCAATTTATTGGGGCTCATACAATTCATCACAAAACATAGATCAATTGTGAAAAGCACATCTATACATTTGTTGCCCTCATTATTCCCAAAATTCGCTTTCCTCTTGGGTTCCCGAAATCAGCTCATTTTCATGACCAGCCTTTAAGGCCCCAGACATTATTCTTTCTGATAGCCGGACACCATCTGGTTTCTTCACCAGGCTTTTAACTCACACCTTCATTGGTCTCCTCTTGAGGACAAGCATCAAGCAGAGCCATGTCATAAGAACTAATTGATCTTAGATTGGGGCTAGAATTAATGAAATCCCCCAATCCATGCACATAGTTATGGTTTATATATGTCCCTGGTTCACTGTAGAGATATCATTATAATTTTTTAATATAGAACATTGTAACTTGTCCCTCTGGGGAATAAGACAATCCTGTTGATACCCACTGCCATTGAGTCAGTGCGGACTCATTGCAACCTATGGTACCGGGTAGAACTACACTGCTTGGTTTCTGAGACTGGAATTCTTTTCAGAAGTAGAAAGCCCCGGCTTTCTCCCAAGTAGCCAGAACAGTTTCTAAACTGCTGACCCTGTGGATCTCAGCCCAAGGTGTAACCACTGGGCCACCAGGGCTCCTCCAATTATATAGATAGTGTCACTCATTTTGTCAATGGTATAATATTTGAGACATTGTTGAAAAAAGGAAATTACAGATGTGTAGGCCAGTTTTTCAGACTATAATACATGCATTGTTGACTTGTACAGATTGGGAGCTTAAATAACTGAACACTATTCATATGAACAACGGGGGTATGACTTTCAATAACATTTATCCACAGAGGCAGAATCATGCCTCCAGATAATGCATGTCATGGAACAGCAAGGAGAGCACCAAAATAATAAATATATGGTAGTTCCTGGCCACTGTGTATTGGGCACTCTCAAAACATGAGATCAGAACCAATTCCATAATCTTGGAATAGCGGTCACCTGCTGCTTTTCACTCCAGAGTGTTTCAGCTTTAAGACCGAAGGAGCGTGTCCCTTCCTTAAGTCTGCTACAGGTGAGTTTGAGCTAAAGCCTCCTTCACTAGTGGATTTCCATATAGAATCCTCTGGTGTGGCCTATGAAAGATGTTGTGTGCCTCAAAAGGACAGGGTCTAAAGGCCCAGTAGTTGATGCCTCAAGGCCTGGGTCACCCAGGACTGGATAGGAACTGGGTCAGAAGTGTCCAGTTAGGAAAGTAGTACTGGGCATATGTTCCTCTTGGGTTCCATAGAATGTTGTTTTGCCCAATGGGAGGTTGCTCCACCTGGTTTACCCCCAATATAAGTGTAATCCCTTTCTCAAACACGTACATGGCCCCTCCCCTCATCTTGACTTGAATTTCTGGTAGGTTTACTAATCACAATTGTAGGAGTGTCGATTTTCAGTGGGCTTAGCACAAAGTTATATGGCATCAACTAAATGGTCTTCTCCCTCTTCTTCCACCTTGAGAAACTGACTCAGCTGAGGCGAGGCCTCCTCTGTCCATGTGGTTTTCAGATGTCCGTATAAAGAGGGTGCTATGTGATTCTTAGGCGCTAGGCAGGATGGGACCAGATTAGGAGATCACATGAACTGGCAGCAGAAAGACTTCTGCCTTCACCTTGGTGTTTATCCTTATATTAGTGGATTCAAACTTTATTTGTCCATTACTGATTGACTTATTTCACTACATATAATGGTTTCCAGTGTCATGCATGTCATGGGGTGTTTCATGGTTTTACCCTGTCTTTTAGGGACGCATAGTATTCCATGTGTGTATATCCACCAGAGTTTCTTTAGCTGTTGTGTTACTGATGGGCATTTGCACAGTTTCCAGCTTCCTGTTATTGTGAAGTGTCCTGCGATGAACAGAGGAGAGCATACAGCTGCTGGTACTCTGTCGCTTACTTCTTTGGAGTAAATATCCCCGTGCTAGGTCATCTGGTACTTCTATTCCCAGCTGTTTAAGGTAGTGCCATGTCACTTTCCACAATGGTTGTGCATACTGACAAGCCCATCAGCATGGAATAAGTTCCAGTTTCTCTGCATCCTCGCCATCATTTGTTGTTCTTTGTATTTTTTATTTTAATTGGGCTATAGTTATAAGTATAAGATAATATCTCCTTATTGTTTTGATTTGCATCTCCCAGATGACCAGTGATCGTGAGTATTTTTCATGTGTTTGTTAGCCATTCAAAGTTATCCCTTGTGAATTGTACATTCATATCCTCAGACCACCTTTTAATGTGATCTTTTTCTTATTGAGATTTCACTTAGGTTGATAGATTTTAGTAATTAGTCCCTTGTCCACTGTGTCATTGATAAAGTTCCGCCCCCTCCCCCGCCCCCCCGCAGTCAGGGGGCTCTCATATTATTCTTTTGATGAAGTCTTTTGATGTGCATAAGTGTTTTTGTAATAGGTCACAGTTATCTCTTTTGCCTTCCCGTGTCTGTGCGTCCTTTATTACATTTGGTAGTCGTGTGTGCTCTGCAACACAGCCCTTCAGTTTGCCTCGCTTGTTTTCATTGATGCTCCTGATTGCTCTGGGGTTTCATTTCGGTCTCTAGCTAATCCACTTTGAGTCTGGTTTTGTGCGTGGGGCAAGGTGTGGGACCTGCTTCCTTCTCTCCGCTGGAGAGCCACTTTCCCCAGCACCATTGGATATAACCAGATTACTTTTGATTGAGGTAATTATTATCCTTCATCCTATGTTATACCCATTTCATATATCGAATATCAATTATTCAAGAAACTGGAGAAAAATCCTCCAAGAAGAAGTCTCTGAGTCAACATGTCGAACTACTGGTTCTCCTTAAAAGTCCACAGCAATGGAGTCGGTTCTGATGCAGCAGGACCCTGTATCATGTTTCTGGAGTTGTACATCTTTCTGGGCACAAACAGCCTTGTGTGTCTCCCCTGGAGCAGCTGGTGGGTTTGAACCACGAACTTACTTTGAGTTGCCAAACATTTGTTTACCCAATAGTGCCACCAGCACACCTTCTGTCCAATAAAGCTAAAACCAGCTACAGAAAGTTACTGAGAGAGAGAATGATGACTCTCTACATTTAGAAAACTCATTATATGCTGCAATAACTTAGTTAAAGCAGGTGCTGTGTTTACTACATTTTGAAATACAGTTTGAGATACAATTTTGAATTATCATACCTGAATTTTCTCACACAGAGTGCTCATCATTATTCTGAAATTTTCACACATCTTCTTTTAATCCACAGCTCACTAAGAAGCCACTCTTGCTACCAACTGAAACCAGATTGTGGAACACAAGGGCACATCCTTAACCTTATAAAAATTTCCTGGAATTTTTAATGGGCAAAAGTGGTCAGACCTCAGTCTTACATCTCACCCAATAGATGATTCTCTTGAAGGATAGTGCTCCATAACCCAGGGCTAGGAGCTGGCTCTCGACCACTTTGGGATGGAAGAGGGCCACCTACTGAATCATCACCACCACATCCTGTGGCATCTTCCATCCCAGTCTTCCTTGGGCCCACCCTTGCTGAACTCAGGAGGTCTGGGGAGATCACAGATTTATAGAATTTCACTACAAATTGAAAATTTCCAGCCTCTGGTTTTCGTATTGCATTTCAAGATCAACATCTTTATTAGCAGTAGTATTTTTTTTTTATTTAACATTTTTATAACTCCTTTTCCACTGGGAAACTCAAAGCAGGCTACTGAACTGTATTACCACACAGGCAGAAGTAATCCGTACAACACCTCTATGAAGGAAGTGTTAAGAAAGTGAAAGAGTAGTCCCTATCGCCCCTTCTTAGAAATGTCCGATGCTTAATAATTAATGAATGAAAAGACAACTTGAGTCCAGTGGTCACTGGAAGAAATTGACATATATTTTTTCAGCTGCCTCTAAATGAAAATGATAGTAATTTAGCCAATATATTTTGGTTGACAGCTAAAATAAGTTCCCTCTTGCACCCAACCAGCAGCACTGAATGGAGTCTGAACAGACTACTCTCTGTTACCAACTGATTGTGGAAAACTTCTATGTTGTGCTTGGTTACAGAGGACTTCAAGTCCTGTCCATGTTAACAGCTGCCTTACGCTGTCGTTTTAGAGATCCTGGAAATTAGGAGAACACCAGGCTGTGTTTGTTTTGCTTTATTTCCTTTTCTCTGTCTTCAGTTGTGTCCTCAGACAAGGCGATTCAAAAATTTCTATGGAAAAATTCTATGATAGTTTCATTTCATTTTCCACAAACTTTTGGAAGCCTCTTTCTATAATAAAATTTTTTATACGATAGCATAAAATAAAGATATGTTCAGTGATCAAATTTAGAGTCCAGCTCTCAGGATGACATTAAATAAGAAAAATGTCTACTTTCTAGGCTAGCACTGTGGTTCTCAATCCTATATCGAAAGCCACCTTTCATAGCAAATATATATATATTTTTTAATATGGCTATCACAGATGCTTTCCCTTCCTGTATGCTTTAGGCAACTTCCATACACGCTCCAGCGATTTCCTACGGATGGTCTTTGCCTGGGGACTTTTTCTGACTCTGTGCATTGTGGCAATAGGGACCCAGGCCTCGGTGTCATAGGTTCTCTCACAGGCCAGCAGAAGTGATACCAGAGGGAGAGAAGACTCTAAGGAGTGGTAGAAGAAGGAGCTCTGAGTGTCAATTATGACTCCAGGCTTTCTGTGGTATCTGGAAAAGTAATTTATCACACCAATCCCTCTGACACACAGAGAGAGAAACAAGCACAATCGCAGAAATATCCGTCACAGAAGCGAACAACTGAAGACCGGATTTAGCCGCTCTGGGTATTGCAAGAGTTGGGCTATAGCAGATGCAGTCAATATTCCGTTCACTGACACTTATTTTCCCTGTGGAGATGCCAAACATTGCCCATAGCTTTTTTCTGCAATCATGCGCGCCTCCTTCGCTGTGACTTCTCTGTAGTCATCGGCACAGGCTTGGTCCACAGGTGAGGCAGACTACAGAGTTAGGGTCTCTGAGACCAGTCCTTCTATCAATGATCAATTGGAACTAGTAGATAAATAGGTCACCTTCCTTAGGTCACGTGCAGTAGCTGAGAAACAGCGTTCTACATTTTCTCGTGAAAGTGGCCCGCGAGATTGGGCACCAGTTGCCCAGTAGAACAATTTCTTTTTTAATGAACCATTATTGTTTACTTTTCCTTGCTTGTTTCCCATTCCCATCCCTTACCAGCATGCCCTGGGATTACCTGCCAAATAGAACAAATGGGCTCAACTCCCTGACTCAGATGGAAGTACCTGAGTATTGGGTATATCCATCAAACGGAGACCATGTTCCTGGTGCTTTGATTGGGGTCTGGTCTTAGTGGTCCTCACATGTCCCAGTGAGGGGCAGTTGAAGGGGTTGCTATGAGTAGCTACTATCACATTGAGGGTAACATTGTGAGAGGTAAAATTGTCTGCCCCATTTAACGGTGTTAAATGCTTTCCTATTTTTCTAAAATACCTCATGGTAACTTTCATACCTCAGAATTCACAAGTCCCAAAAGCAAAGCAGACTGTGCATGACTTCCCCATGATCTACCAGAGGATCCCAAACCACGTGTGGATATGAGAAATCTTCTTCCCTAATGGCAGAATCACATGTGCCGTGACACAAAAAGATGGCCGTGTGTACCTAGATACCAGCATTGGAGAGCGAAGAGAGAAGGGTGAAATATGAAAGTGAGAAATTATTTAAGGAATGCAAACATTAAAAAATAACTCATACAAAAAGGCAAGAGAAGGCAAGTGTATAGAGAGCAATGTTGATTAGTGGTTACTGTGGTGTGAGGGAAGGGGAAAAGAAGGTAAACGGTGATGGAAATATTGTGTTCATTAGCATGCCGTTGCAAAGCCAATGATTGTAACTGCTGTCAATAAGTGATACACTTGATGTTTTTGCCACAATTAAAAAAATAGACTAATAACCATGAGTATAAGAAAGAGGAAAATGTCTAAAATGTATTTCGGTAATGATTATACAACTCTTCTTGATATGATTGAACTAATGAATTGTATGATATGTGGATGTCTGCAAATAAAACTTAAAAAAAATAAGTTTACAGTTGTAGAAAGTTAAATTGGCAATAGTTTTGCAATATGTATGTATGCACACACACAAAAGGATAATTAAAAAGTATTAAAAAGTTCTGTAATTACTAAAAATATATCAAAATGTGAACCTTCTGTGTCTCAACGTCATCCAGCTAGGTCTGTGGACTTCTGAAGGATGTGCCTCCATCTCTGTAACCATGAAGCGCTGTGCACTCTGATTCACACCGCATGAAAGCGGCAGGTTGTATCCTCCAGGGACTCGATGAATGCTCTTCTGATGTATTCTCAGTGTGGGGGACTAAGAGAAGTCTGAAGGGTTAAAATCAGGGCTTTCGGATGCATGGACTAAGATTGTCCAATGAAATTTTTTTGTAGGACAGACAGTGCTCTCTTCAACAGATTAGTAGGTGACTTGCCGAGAAGGATATGAATTTATTCAGTGAAATTTTTCTCACCAAGGCAGGTTCCAAATTTTAAAAACTTCTTCATAACGGCCCCCATAATTATTCTGTGTCCTTCAAGAAAATCCAAAATTCTTTAGAATTCTAATGAAATATTCACCGTAACCATCTGAGCTCATCTCTCTGCTTTGAATTTAACTGGTCCAGCAGATCTCCTTGGAAAACAACGTTTTGATTGATCCGTGTTCTCTTAATCATACTGATAAATTCAAGACTCAATTCTGATTATGATTTGTTCCCTAACATCATCTTCGTTAGCTTTGATCTATCCTAAAAGACTGATCAAATCTTTCATGAAAACTTTTGGTATACATAGAGCCTCAAATAAACTGAGACCAAGATGTTAACTTAAAATTAAAAATGCCAAATGAAGTGACACCCCAACTTCAGTAGCCATCAAATCAATGATAACTCTCTGGTCTTCTCCCACCAGTTTCTGGGCTTCAGCCAAAGTTTATTCATCAGGTTTAATGATCTTCTGCTCTTGGCTCAACTTTGCGCTTGTCCTCACCTTCCTTCTAATGTTTGATCAATCTAAAGACTGCTGTTTTATGTAGGACAGCATTCCTATAAACTTGCTGTAATGTTTCAATAAATTGGGAAGATGTCCATTTGAGTTTTGTTAAAAAGTTTATATTAGCCCTGGCTACATAATCTTTTTTTTAACTCTATGTCACATTAAACGAAATCATTTTATTTAGAGTCATCCTAAGGAGACTAAGCCCTGGTAGTGCTATCAGTTAAGTGTTGGACTGCATGAACCACAAGGTTTGAAGTTCAAGACCATCATATATTTTTTGGAACAAAGATGAAGCTATCTATACCTGTAAAGATTTACAAACTTGAAAATCTTATATACAGTTTCTATAAATGGGCATTGACTCAATGACAACAGGTTTTCTAAAAAAAATTTTAATGATACTAAGACTCATGTATTATTGAATCAACCATCCATTGACCACAGAGACATGTTTTAACACTTTTTAAAATAAGTAACACATATGAAATAAACACCAGTAACAATATTTTTCATGTAAACTCATATTTACAATAGCAACCAAAAAGAGTAGCTGCAAAGAGTGTTTATGTCCAACCAAAAAACCTATGGGACTTGGTTCTTTGGCTTGGAGTTTTGGGTCATAATTTCATGGGATATTCTCCCTAATTGGCCTACTGTAATTAATGCTTCCATTCTACATCCCAGTTTGATGCATAATGCTTGAGGTCTTAACAGCTGGAAAGTGGCCATCCAAAGAACAATGCATCTCTATTTACTTGGAACAAAAAGAGGGAGAGTCGGGAAAAGAAGGATTTGGAATATGAGATTAATTTCCATGAACAATTCCCTCCATTACCTTGAGAAAAATTGCATGGTACCTGGTCACTATGACTGAACATTTTGATCAAAGATTTTATAGAAGAATCATGAGCTAATAAGGGGGAAAGGCAGAACAGAATTTCAATTTCTGTGGACTCTAGACTTTCGGAAACCATAAAGACTGAATGCACACTTGATACTATTGCCCTGATCTATTATTGAACTAGGCATGAAAGGCAGTTATAAATTGAAAAGAATTATTATTTTGATTTAATTTGAAAAAGACAAAAATAATTGTTGAAAAGTCTATGTTTTCTCCAGTAACTCAAGCCAGTATGTGGCTTATATGACAAAAGTCAGTGGCCTTTATTACTATGGTTAAGAAAATAGACTTTTTTCCAGATTGTAGAATGCATACGTTTGTGGAAGGACATTAGAACTTGCTAGCTACTTGAAAATGAACAACTTAGGGAATTATTGTCATTCCTTCATCGATGGGGTTTGAACAATTGATGGACAATCATTTAGTAAGGTTTAGTAGAGACTCATCATTAAATGTGGTTAAGATGAAGAGTCAGGCTGAAGTTTGGAGAGAAAAGCATCCAGTAGACTAAAGAACGTTTATGAGAATAAAATGCACCTAAACATGTATGCTTTTTCAATTATATGATTTTTCAAAAGAGAGAGTAAAGATGTGATTCCCAGAAGAGTTATTTTTCCTTTTTGCTTCTGAATAATGATCGAAGCAATGAGCAAAGGACCCTAACCCTCCAAATAAAGCCTAAGGAAGCTCCTCACTCCCAAGTCACGGACAGGAAGTGGTGGAACAGTGGTGAACAGCTCCGCTGGTAGCCAGATGGCTCCTTGTTTGAAGTCACCCAACACTCCAGTTTTCGCGATCTGCTCCGGGACAGACCGTAGCCTGGAAAACACTGTGCAACAGCTCCACGCTCCCCTGCACATTAGGATGGACTCAAAGAGCACCCAACAGCAACAATACTATACTCACACACAAAAATAGCAAAGATCAATTTTTACTATGTGTTTCAGGAACAGCTTTTACTTTACAGCGCTGGTGTGCCCCCTTTTATGAATAAAAGCAGTGCATCAAACAGGCGATGCATTTCTGAAATATCTTCCTGAACTTGGCTTTGAGCCACTGGTCTCTTGAATGTCTGCCAATTTCAATCTCCAGTGGGCTTCTCTCAACCCTTCCTCACTGCATTTCTTCATTCAATACAATCTTTCACCTACTGTCTTAGAAGTTAACCTTCTTTTTCAAGTCTCTGTACTTTGCTCTTCCATTTTGCAATACTAGTAATTAAGGAAATGGTCCCCAAACAGGGTCTGGGACACTTTCACCCACAAAGGTAACTTGGTCTGTCAATCCCTGGGCCTCAGAGGGCTGGCCTACATTATGACTGTTGATATAATACGAATGATATTTTCTTAAAAAAGAAAGTTCCTAAATATGTCCTCAAAATCATAATGGAAAGGTGAGAAGGCCTCCATTTACCATACAGTTGGTGAATCTCTAGCTGACTTTGTGAGGGTTGGATAGGAGGATACATTCAAAAGGAATACCCTTCATGAGAATGGCAATGGTAGAATGCATTGCATTCTGCATTTTTAGTCAAAGCATTTAAGCAATAATGATGACCTCTTTGCTTCCTAGGCATTATGTAAAATGAAAAAGAGACTTACATTTGATGGTCATTTTATTTTTTAATTTGCGTTGGTATATAGTGGGAATTAGTCAGCAAGATAGAAACAAAATAATTTATCACACAAATTAACTTCTGGAACAGCACATAGAAAACCTTTGCCAGCTACTTTAGGAAAAGGCGAGTGTTAACAAACTGAATGAGTAAGTCAAATGGAAATTAAAAAGTGCCACTTAGGGAAAAAGAAGTTGAATATAACAGTGCAGAGTATTCCTTTATTTCACCATAAGCACTCTGAAATTGAACTGTCAGCAAGTCCATCTAGATACATGGGTGATGTCGCAGAGGGAAAGTCAACCCACCAGCCTAGAGACGTGAACAGAAAACAACGAAGAAAGCCAAGGCGAGGTCATGAGATACAGCAGCTAAAGCAGTGACTAGAACATTCATCAAGCACGATATTTCTCTCCAGGACTGATCCCTGGAGAACATGTCCAAAATATGTAAGATGAAGCCTCTCCACTCCTCACTTCAAAAGAGCATTCTAACTGTACTTCTTACAAGATAGATTTGTGCATTTTTCTGGTTGTTTATGGTATCTTCATATTCTTAACCAAAGCCATAATTCAAAGGCATAACTTTTCCTCTGGCCTTCTTATTTATAATCCAGCCTTCATTTGCATGAGAAGGTTGAAAGTATCACGGCCAAAGTATAATCTTGAGTTCATTGCACCTGAATTTAGAGATCATTTCAAGAATATATTTAATGTATTGAACATGAATTAAGATTTAATGTATTAAGTACTAAAGAAAAGCGAAATTCTCACAACTTCACCAGTGGGTAACATTATGATAAATGCAGAAAAGACTGAGGTTGTCAAGGATTTCATCTTGCTTGCATCCACAAGCAGTGCTCATGGAAGCAGCAGTCAAGGGTTCAAATGACATACTGCACTGGAAGATCTTTTACACAAGACTCTTTAAAGTCCTAAAGAGCAAGGATGTCATTTGGAGGTCTCAGGTGCACCTGGTCAAAGCCATGATATTCTCAATGACTTCATATGCATGTGAAAGTTGGACATTAAGTAAGGAAAAATGAAGAATCGATAAACTTGAATTTTAGTGCTTGCAAAGAACATTGAAAATACCACAGATTTCCAGAACAAAGTCTGTCTTAAAAGAGGTGCAGCTAGAATGCTCCTGGGAAGGAAGCGGGGGTGCCGGGGTGGTGGGGTGGTGGTGGTGGTGGTGATGGTGGTGGTGGTGATGGTGAGACTTCTTCTCACAAACTTTGGGCATGTGTTAGCAGGTTTCTCTGGAGAGATAAAACCAAATTGCTGATAATTTAATAAATTTTTCTATTAAGATAATTATATATATAACAAGAAATGAGCTGTTAAATCATATACAGATAAATATGTAATATGAGAAATGAACAGTTAAATTATAAAGCACTACAAATGGCTCAGTGCAACTCACTCCCATGAGAGAGAATTGTGAGAGACTAGCAGTCCTTCAAGTCTAGTCTGCTGCCAGATCGCCCTTTGTTTATAGAGAGAGCTAGGCTATCTCAGCACAGCAGCCAACCGCAAGGCAGATCACCAACTGTCAACCAACCACCAGTCCCAACTGCCAGTCCCAAGCTCCAGAGATGTTTTAAAGGCACCTCAACTTACAGCGACACAGTCCACAGGCTAGGCGTCCCACAGGTAGTGTAGCCTATAAATTGAGGCACAGAACAAGCAAGGCATCCGCACACTGGTCCGATGATCAGAGCGAGAGACAAGAAAGGTGAGACTCACTGAGCCATTTATCTCTCTGCCCTTCAGTTAATCCCACTTGTGTTTATCGGCCAGGCTGGCACAATAAACTATGTCAACATGTTATAAAGAGAGACCAGTCCCTAGCGAAAGACAGGGTGCTTAGTAAAATTGAGGGCAGCAACAAACAGGACGCGCTTGACGAGATGGATTGACACAGTGGTTGCAGCAGTGGATACAAGTATAATGGTTGTGAGGACGATGGAAGGCTGGCCATTGCTCAGTTCTGTTGCCCACGGGGTCACTAGGAGTCTCAAGTGATTCCACGGCACCTAACAACAGAATGACATTGACCACTCACACCTGAAGACCCAACAAGTTATGGGACTACATCAAGGACATCAAGTAAAGACCCAGCAGTTACTAAAAGTGTTAGCCCAAACTGACCCAAAGACTTAAAAAAATATATGAAAATAAATCTTACTCAAAATTTTAATTTAGCAATTCCCACAGAGCTGTGCTTTTATTCACATTTTTCTGGTTGCAAAGCAAGCAGTCTTCAGAAATATCTTTAAAATATTTTTTCCTTACTTTTATTGGGGGCTCTTACATCTCTTATCACAATCCATATATTCATCCAGTGTTTCAAGTACATTAAATATTTCAGGGGGAAAAAAGAAGAGTAAATTTCACCTGAGAGCTTCTTTCTCTTTTCTTGAACTGTGACCTGGATTCTGTTTGGGAACAAGTCACAGTTCAGATTTTTCCACAGCCCTTCTTGACCTACACAAGTCAGCCTGCTATAAACCAAAGTCCTCCAGGTTTCTATCCTGCCCAAACTGGGAAAGCCATAAATACTTTTGGCAAAGCAGAGCCCTAAAATAAGACAAGTTTTTATTTCAAGATCACATAACATTGGTCAAAGTGGCATACTGAGGCAAATAGCTAAAACATATTTTTAAAGCAAATATGTGGTGATATGGAAATATTTTTTACACTAATCCCTGTCAACGGTCTGGTTGGGGTTTTAGAACACTACGCTGTGTAGGTTTTATTAATTCAAATAGAGATGACACACAGTGATATATTGTATTAGATGAAAGAAAAAGATACGGATGTGAATTGGCCACACAGAAACATTGCTACCACATAGCAAAGTTTGGAGTTCCAGAAACTTCTGAATGCTTAGACCAGTGCATTTCACACGCAATGGATTTCACAATTAAGAGGAGGGTGGAGGGAGTCTTTCTCCTGGAGTTTCTGATTCTTAAGTTGGGTGCAGGACCTGAAAGTCTCCATTTCTAACAAACTCCAAAGTGCTGCTTAATCCAATGGCTGCAGGACCACAGTTTGAAAGCAACTGTGGAGACTGATTCATTCAGAGGCAAGAAAATCCAAGGCCCCTTCGGTCCTGTTTGTTCATGTAATTCTTACTTGTGCTACTAAAAAGTAGCAGCAACTTACTTGATGGATATGCACTAATCCCTTTATGGGGCATTGAGTACTGGGACAAGCTAAGTGAAGAATCTGAAGGGATAACTGTGAAAAGACACAGTGAGACCCAGCCCCAGGGCTCATCACACCATCCTCCCACCCTTGCTTTGGAGGTTTCATCAGGATCCCCAAACAACTGAATTGCAAGGAGCCACATGGGTTGTTCATTTGCATTGAGAAAATGTGGTCCTTGTTGACTTTTTCCCCTCCAAAGCAGTCCATTGGGACTACTGTAAATGCAGCACTTAGAATGTTATATTTAAAGTGTATTTTAAAATATCCTGTGTGGGTCTGGAGAGACTAGAGAAACAAATCCAGGGGGACTCATGTATATAAGAAAGAGGTTTATATATAAGAACAGTTAAATATTGAGAAAACCTCCCAGCCCAGTCCACAACAAGTCTGTAAGTGTGATATTAGCCCATATGTCCCATACGGATCTGTAACGTCCTCTTCAGACTCACGAAACACATGCAATGACTCTGAATGCAGGATGATCGCTGGCCAATGGGTGGGAAGTCTTTGTGTCCAGTGTGGCAGTCTAAGCATCTCAGCACCTACAGGGCTCTCCACGTGGCTTCTCCAACACCCAGGGCTGCATCAGGGTAGGTCCATGTGGCTTCTCCTCAGGGATGAGTTTCAGGGAGTCAGCCTTGATAGTAGTGATTCGCCAAGGGAGTAAGCCAAGAAAGAGTGTCTCCCACCTCCAAGAAGGAAAAATACCTGAGTTCCCAGAATTTTCAGAAGGCGGCCATGCTCACACAGAGGCCTCTTTGTGATCTAATTGAAAGACTAGACTCCAGCCTTCACTCTTAATCCTCTCAAATCCCAAATTGACACCAGATTGTGTAATTACCACAATATTCTTGTTTCACACAAGGAAAAGGCAAGGTAATATAATACATGGAAATATAATTAAAAATTTTAATCAACTTGGGCACTACCATGATATTTTTTCTTTTCTCCAAGCCCATCCTTTCCTGTGACAAGAATACATATGGCTGCCCTTCTAAGTAAGACTTGGCTTACTTCCTACCACATTGACGCTTGCCATGACCACGCGACTTGATTTAGCCAATGGAATGCAAGAATATGATATATGGATTCCACTAGCAACCTTTTCTTCCACCATAAAATCCTCAAATTTCCTCATTGGAAGCTTCTCTTTCACCCTGTTTGTAAATGAAGATATGAAGCAGATCCCTAACTGACATGTATCATGATTGAGAAATAGACCTGATTTTCTAAGTTGTGGAGATTGGAAGTTTATTTGCTACCAAATTATAATCTAGTAAACACACGGCATGGATCTATACAGTATGTAAAATGAAAGTGATGCTTTTAATTGCCACAATGAATTTAGGAAGAATGTATGTAACTTGCATACTCTACTTGATTCCCTCCTAGCATGCTGTGTGGTGCTCAAAACTAGGCTATGGGAAATTTAAAGAAGCAACAGTGACACTCAGAGTAGACAGGTTTCAGCAGATTTCAGCCTTTTTCCAAATCAAGACAGATTATGAAAAAAGGTCTAGAGATTTACTTTTTTAAATTAGCCCCTACCTCCACCTCCCAAAAAAGGTTGTTCATCTCTTTTGCTTTTAGTCTCTTGTGAATGTGGAAAACGTAAATAAACTTGAACATGTTGGTGATCTTGGATAATTGTAGAACTGAGCTTGGATGATGCAGGGTCAAACAACTTTTGGTTCTGTTGTATAAAAGGTTGTCATAGATTGGAGTCGACTTGATGGTAGCATCTATTTATGTCATTATCTCACTTAACATTTATATGACTGAAATATATGACTGAGATTCAGGGAGGGTACGTGGCTGCCCAAAAGTAATGCACTTAGGAAGTGGGTGCATAATATTTTCAAGAAAATGGAGGTGAAATAACAAGAGCTGAGTGCTATGTTCCAAGTGGTGTGCCAGTTTGTGTTGTCCCCTGAGATTGAACATACAGCGATTTGAGTTTTACATTAGACTTCTGGCTGCCTCGAAGTTAAAACTGAGTCTGTTTAACCAGTTAGAACTTGCATTATACAACTGGTGCTAGAGATTATATTTGAGAGCCTTGGAGCCTCTGACAAGCTAATACCCAGAGCACTATTGAACAGATATATGTTTAGTATGAAGATGAATATAACAGTTGTTGTCACACAATATTTGAATCATATGACCAACTTCCCTTAATCAAATTATTTGATCAACCAAAAGAAGTTCTGATAATTCGCATCATCATTTTTCACTTTTGGCAAAAAGAAGAATATTTGCATTGTCCAAATGGTCAGTATACTCGCTGCTAACCTAGAGATATTTTGAAGGCACCCAGAAGCGCTTCAGAAGAGAGTCCTTGCGATCTATTCCCACAAAAGCAGCCATTGAAAACTCTAGAACCCTGCTCCGCCTCAACAGGGATGGGGTCACCAGAAATCTGAGTCAACTGGACAGCAACTGGCAGGGAAAATGGGCGAGATTGAGGTGAATACATTATTATTATTTTTTGAAATAATCATTTTATTAGGGGCTCATACAACTCATCACAATCTGTACATAC
>NW_022103918.1:7105250-7129467 GCF_000313985.2 Echinops telfairi | reverse complement strand
TGTGCTTCTTCCGTGTGGGTTTTGTTGTCTCTCAGCTAGATGGTGCTTGTTTATCTTCAGGTCTTTAAGGCTTCAGGTGCTATATCTTTTGGTAGCTGAGCACCATCAGCTTTCCTCACTACACCCACTTGTGTACCCATTGTCTTCAGTGACGTCAGGTGTTATATTTTGTTGAAGTTCTCATGGTATGATCAAATTAGCACCCCACCCGCACCCCTGCCAACATCCTTTATGCTTTCTAATATTATCTTGCTTTACCTTCAGAAATTAGGGATTCCCTCTTCTCAGCCAAAACTCAAGGTGGAGTCGATCTTCAGGGGTAACTAACATGAATCTATATCTCCTATCTTCCCCGTCTAATGATCGGTCCAGGGAAGAGTATGTCTCTGTTGGAACCATAACAACCATTTCCAGTGTCATTGGAAATAGTTTCTCTCTTTTGCACTGGAAGTGAAGCCCAGAGCCGCAGTGGTAAGTTTTTAATTAAGAAGGGAAAGCATGTTTGCAAATCAATCCAACATGTGGAAGGAAATCAACCCAAGATGGAGAACTAGGTAACTGTGATGTTGTTGGAGCCTCAACATCAAACTAGCCAATCCTTCAAAAAGTTTTTGGTTATTCGAAGCAATAAATTCTTTTTGTGCATAAGCCAGCTTGATGTTGGGGTTTTCAATCACTGGCAACCAAGAGTGCGAAGTTATAACATAGTTTTAACATAATTAACAAGAATGGCATTTTTCAGCCTCTTAGGTGTGTAGAAGATGCAAGTGACTCTCCCTGACATTCAACTCTCGGTGACTGACTAGATTATTTTGGCTGGGATGTTAAACTTTGAGCCCAGGTAAACCTACTGAGGTCAATGTCACGCTCTGAGGCTCATTTAGAACCAGCTGTTTTTCTCTTTCAATGCCAAAGTTATCAAGCATCTAACCTCTGTTTTTTTCTTTCACATCTATAGGCAGTTTCAGGTAATGGGTGCCTGTACCTCACTTAGAGACACATGCTACCTGTCATTTCATGTTCTATGAATTTAATCTCCCTCTGAAATGGCTGATGCAACCCTGACTCACAACCAACCCTTCATCACATCCATCTTCTCTGGCTTCACATACATTTCTAAATTCATTAAAAATGCTTTTGAACTGAAGTAAAGCTAAAGAAGAACTGTATGCACCTGCTCTAACTACAAATCTGACTTCAAGATACAATTGGAAACAGATCACATTCATAACCGGGGACTGCCTGTACTCTATAAATAATGTTACCCAGTATATCCAACACAGGAACTAGATTAATTCCTGAAAATAAGTAGGCTCAGACTTCTACCATTAATGATACCTGAAGGGGTTCTTTAACTAAAGGCTCTGTGAAGAGAAGTATTATAAAGTTTTACTTATACTGGTTTCAGTACATTTAATATTTAACTTAAGCACTTATTTAATATACTCTAGTATATTTATTTAATAAATATTTATCTAAGTGAACTTATTTATTTGGGTGTAATTATTTATGAATACTTAGTACTTCAGTATTATAATTTGCTTGTATTTAAGGATAAGTATATATAACAAACTAGAAATAATTTTGGATAGAATTTGGAGATTATTTTCCAATGTTTGCAGTGTTAGCTCATTGAGACTAGTGCACGAGCTCTGTTCAGGAACCACACAGATTTCTTTTCTTCATTTTTTGTAATTTTCTCATTCACATCCTCCTCATGACACCTCTTGTTCTTCTATGCCGGGATAAAACTCCTTTGTGCTAATTTCTTAAATGACTCATCATAGAAACAACTTAGCGTCAACCAGTTGTTGCTTCTGAGTTAACACAGAGTCTTTACAAACTGTGGCTCCTTAAATAGGAAGGCTGCCCCCCCCCCCCACACCGTCCCCCGTGCTGTCAGCTAAAGGGCTACTGCTCCTATTTATGACAAAGGGACTGGCTTCTGTCTCTATTTGAGCAGCCTGACAACTTTCTGTCTCCTCTGAGTGCTCTTTGTCCACTGCTGCTGCTGCTGTGTGCTGCCAGAGCCTTAGCGATTGCAAGGGGGCGGGGCGGGGTGGGGTGTGTGTTCTACAGCTTTTGGCTGGGAGAATAAATTCCAGCTTAGGTCCAAGCTGAAAATGAATCCCCTACTAGGAAGAAAGCATGTGCTCTAGTATACTTTCTGGGTACCCCATTAAAAACCCCTTTGGCGGCAGTAGCCTGGAGTTTTACAGTGGCACCGTTAGCCTGGAGTTTTACAGTGGAACCGTTTCATGCTTCATAACACATGCTACCCTGGGCACGCTGGGAAATACACAGGTGAAGGCTATGCTCCCTGCACTGTAAAACATGAACTCCTACATGAGGGCCAAAGTTTGAATGCACACAGACATGTATGTGCACAAACACACACTCAGCACTCAATTGAGCACTGAATACAGTTTAATGCCAAATGTGTGACCCTGAAAGTCAGCTTCCTGATGAGATGAAATCAGAGTAAGTCTAAGTTGTCAGGAAAGACGTCCTAGAAAAAGTGCAGCTTGAACAGTGTTTCCGAGTGCTGAGAGGATTTTAAAATGAAGTCTGGCCTGGCCAAAGCAAAGAACCTCTCAATGAGTTAAGCCCTAATATTGACTTAATTAAAAAATCTGGTTCAACAATTGGTTGTTATGATGTGGCCCGCATGTGTATACACGGAATTCTTACTCTTTTAATTGCTTCTTTTGGCCTGCTTCATTTTGGCTTTCATCGGTCATACGCTGGTATGCTTCAACAACTTTTCAGCGTGGTGTTTGTTTAGCTCTCATAGAGTAGTGACATAGATTTTAAACCCGATTGTCTTTATGTGAACAACTAATCATGCTGTTTCAAGCTTGGAGGAAATATTTCATGTTTTCGGAGTCATCCACTAAGCACTTCTCTTGGTTTGTCTTAGGGAACTCACGAGGGACCAGTTTCTTGTGGTTTGCCAACTGATCTATGTTTGTTAGACACCTCTATTATAAATCCAGTCATTTTGCAAATATTTCTCTAATGCTTTTAAAATAAATAAAATCCAAACTTTGCCTTTAAGCAGAATAAAATCAGGAATGCATCAAAGCAAGAAATTCAAAGTAACGCTCGATGTGGGCGCAAGAGCACCGCTGTTCAAAGGCCTTGGAAAGCAAGCTGGAAAGGTGCAATATTTATCTGTCAGGTCTATCTTGCCACGGCTTTAGATCACCCTCACACACACACAAAAATGTTTTATTTTCCAGCCAGTTACCATTGATTTTTGGAATGTGCTCATTCACTTTATTTGTTCCTGGGACTTATTTATAAACACTTTCTGCATCATGTTAGGACACTTTTGAAAGTGTGAAGAATACCTCAAGGGTTTGTTTTATAGTAATGCAAGTAAAACAAACACAATTTACTTAAAAAGAAGTTTTCTACTGGTAAAGTCTAAATGTAGCACTTCGGGTTTCATGCATTTCATGCAACAGGCTGAGCTTTGCTTGGCTAAATGTGAGAGGGGTTAAGGGTGAATGTGCTACTCACTGAATCTAGATGACTAATTATTCATCAAGTTGCAGGAAATTTCCCACAAGTCTATACTATAAATTTCTGTTACCCATTTACTCCTGAGAGCAGCAGTAGCCTCTTCCTCCTTCGTCACGTACGCAGAGCTGTAAATGAGTCATGGTAGGGTGATTCCTATGAGAATTACTTTCTCAGAAAGAATGAAGGCCAAGTGGAGCCTTATGATTTCCTTCTAAAGTTCACAGGCTTTTTAACTCTGATACTTTTTCTGAACAAGCTACTTTTCATTGGCTTTAAGATATTTTTAAAAAACATACTTTCCACAAAACATCTGGTGTATTATTTCCTGAATCTAATAACAATATAAAGATAGAGCAGAGGAAAGTAAATTTAACTACTTCTCTTCCCTTTTCCTACATAATGAACCTAGTTTTTAATAATCCCATTCACATAATTAAAAGGCACTCTGGTGGTGACGTGAGTAGTGTGTTGGGCTGTGAACCACAAGGTCAGCAGTTCGAACCTACCAGCTGTTTGGAGGGAGAATATGGGGCTTTCTACTTCCATACTCAGTTACAGTCTCCGAAATCCATTGAGACATGAGTCAGAATCCATTTGATGGCAGTGAGGTACCTAATTAGAACATTATGTTTTGCAAATTAAAATATTGACTTTGGGTACTGATTAACAGTCAAACAAACAAACAAAAACAGCTTTCTATCTTTTATTATTGTAGCTCAACATAACCTATCAAATGAACATAAATGACCATCCAAAATATATTATATTTTAAATGTTGTGCCTGCTATAGCTGGGAAGTATAATTAGTCATTTTGTGAACCTGGATCTCCATTCATTTGAGGAATACAAGAAAATGTGCAACCATGTCTCTTTTTGTTTTCCTTTGAAATGATTGGTAGTTCCATTCTCTTTTAGATTTATTTTCAAGAATAGCATTTATATTTGTTTTATGTCAACACATGCTAACCTTCAGCCATTGAGTTGATTCTGACTCATAGCGACCCTATAGGACACAGTAGAAGTGGTTTTGGGGGGGTTAAGACTATAAATTTTTATTACACATTCTCATTTTTCTCCCTTGGAGTTCACCACCAGGGATCCATTAGTACATTCTACCTACTGCCAACAAGTCAAAGTCAATTTATCATAACCCTATACAATGTTTCTGAGGCTGTAAATCTAGCATCTAGTGGGATTTGGGAGTAGTTTTGTATAATTAGATAACTCGTGTTGTAATTACATAATCGGTTGTCAATTTGAGACTTAAGAGTGAAGGGGTGGACTTTAGCCTGTCAATCAGGTGACAGCTTGTTGACCTCATTTGGAGGCACTAAGGAGATAAATGTCTCACTGGAGATGGGACACATGCTCACTCCCTGTCAGACATTACTGAGGAGCCTGATGGAGCTATGCTGATGCAGCCAGAGTTCTGGGAGCTGGAGGAGTCACATGGGGACCCCTGTCAGCACTGAGATGCTCCTACTGCCACTGGGTCCACAAGACTTTCCACCCACTGGCCTGTGATCTTCCTGCATTCAGTATTATTGCATGGTGCTTTGAGTCTAAAAAGGAATTTATGGACTAGTATTGGGCTTGTGGGCTAATATTGGACTTTTAGGCTGGATCTGGACTGGGGTAGGATATTTTCTAAATATTCAATTGTTCTTGAATATAAAGCTTTTTCTTACACACATATTAGTGTCTATAAATTTGTTTCTCTAGTCAACCTGGACTAACACTACTAGCATGTACCAGGAGTCCAGGTGGAAGAAGATAGCCTCATCTTTCTCCTGTGGAATAGTTGATGGATTTGAGAACTACACTTTGAGGTTCTCAGTCCATTGTTTACCCAACAGGACAACCAGAAATCCTAGTACATATTAGTGACCTAAGTTAGTCCTGGTGGCATATTTGGTTACGGGTTGGGCTGCTAACCACAGGTCAGCAGTTAAAAAACCAACAGCTGCTCCAAAGGAGAAATATGAGGCTTTCTGCTTCTATAAACATTCACAGCCTAGGAATTGCACTGAGGCAGGTCTGCTCTATCCTATAAGGTCCATATGACCTAATGCAGAAAGAGAGACTCAAAAAATACTACTAGATGAGAGAATAGGGAGCAAGCAACAGTGTTTATGTGATATATAAACTTTTAAATGCAGCTATAAAATTTTCAGTAGTGATTGAATATTGGGTACTGATCCATGAAACTACGTGTAACAACAGCAACAACAAAACCGGATTCATGAATGGCCCAGATTACCCTGTTTAATGAGAAAGTAAGGATCAATGCTTCCACCTCTCTGTATGTTGATTCAAAAAATGCTCCTACCTGATAACTTTCCTTATTGAAAGAAAGTTAAATAAGGTTATGCCAATGTAAATATGGCAACATGGTGCTTTCCCGTTGGGTTAACTATAAGGTTAGGAGTTGGAAACCACCATCCACTCCTCAGAAGAAAGACAAGGCTTTCTCCTCCCGTAAAGAGTTACAGTCTCAGAAACTCACAGGGGCAGTTCTACTCTCCCCTTACAACATCCCCATGAGTCAGAACTGACTCTGTAGCAGTGTGTTTGTTTGAGTGTGACCATCAGGGAAAGTCCAAACATACAGCTTATATATTCACCAGTGTGTTTCAAAGAAAACACACCTCTGCACTTAGTGGATGGTGGCAAACAAGTTCTCTCAGTAATATACTTGACCTAATCTCCATAGACTGCCTTAAAAAAATAGTGATTTTTTTTTGGTGTGTGTGTGTGTGCTAAGCCCGGAGTGGGATTGGAGTGGACGTGGTGAGACGATTTTCAGGTCAGAGTTAACATCAAATTTTTAATGAAACTGAAGTCGACATCTTCCCAAATCATTGAAATCTAGCAACAAGCTTATAGGAATGATGTCTCACACACAAAACAAGCTTTTAAATGGATCAAGTGTATTCAAGGTCTGCGAGACTTCAAAGATGAACCAAGAGAAGTAAGACTGTCAGCCTCAATGAATCAAGAAACTTTGGTGGAATCCCAGAAACTGGTGGAAGACGACTGTATAATTACCACTGATGTGATAGTTACTGAAGTTGGGATCTCACGTGGTTTGTTTGACATTTTCAATTTTAAGCAAACATCTTGGCTTTGGCAAGCTTTTGGTTGAATTGGGCCAAGAGCATTGTGCAATGGTCAAGTCAAAGAGCTGGTCTTGCCTTCAGTCTTTTAAGCGAGATTGAAGTGAATTAAGACAATTGTATGGAACAAATCATACTCAAGTAGGAATCTTGAATTAACCAATATTATCCAGAGAGCAAGGTCCAATCAAAACAGTGGTTTCTGACGTGATTGGCCAACTATATTCAAAGTAGAAACATCATCGCACAAGTTTATGGCAATTGCTTTTTAGGATTCCAAAGGGGTGATCTTGGTAGATTTTCTCAAAAGAGCCAGGATGATCATGAGGACTTATTAAGAGGAAGTGTTAGAAAATTTGAAAACTGCGTTGTTGATAAAAGATCAGGAAAGTTTCCCTAAACTTCCCTCCATTACATTGATGCACTTGCTCATGTAAGGATAGCCAGGGCTATCATATGGAAATATTATTACCTAGCCGTTCTACAGCCTTGACCTTGCCCCTCAGACTTCCTTTTGTTGCTCAACCTCAAAGGATATTTAAAAAGTGCATGATTTGAGTCCCTGCAGAATGCTCAAAGTGCCACTTTCACATCGTATAAATCAAAGAACTCCAAAGTCCTAGGGGAAGGGTTAGAGCGGTGGAAACACTGCTTTCAGAAGTGACTAGATCTCAGGGGAGGATTCGTGCAGAAACATGTGCTTCACATTGTAATATTTTTGTTTATAACAATATTTTTGCCTTATTCTCATATTATTAAATACATATACTCAGGACATGAAAAATGAAAAAAAATGATGTGACTCATGAAGTTTAGAGTTATGGGTCTTTCCATATAATAGTAGTAAAAATCTTTGAAATTGTAACATCATTTTCACTCAAATGTGCTCATGCTTTTTTAAAAAAAAATAAATCATTTTATTGGGGGCTCTTACAACTCTTAGAACAATCTATACATCAATTTTATCAAGCACATTTATTCATATGTTGTCATCATCAATTTCAACATATTTTCCTTCTGTTTAAGGCCTTGGTATCAGCTCTTCTTTTTATTCTCTCCCTCCCCCACCCTCACACCCCTCATGGACCCCTGATAAATTATGTTATTATTATTTTCTTATCTTATACTGCCCGCTCTCTCCTTTCATCCACAGTACTGTTGTTCATCCCCCAGGGAAGGGGAGGGGTTATACATCATTATAATCGGTTCCCCGTTTCCCCCACCTTCCACTGCTTTCCCCCTGCTTTCATGGGATTGCTACTCCCACTGCTCTTCCTGAGGGGTTTATCTGTCTTGGATTCCAGGTGTCAAGAGCTGATATCTGTCCCAGTGTACATGCTCCAGTCCAGCCACATTTGTAAGGTAGAACTGGGGTCATGATAGTGAAGGGGGCAAAGGGAGGAACTAGAGGAATATTGTGTGTTTCATTGGTGCTGTGCTTTGTTGCCCCTTGACTGTCTTGTTCCTTCCTTGTGACCTTTCTGAGAGGGAATGTCCAATTATCTGCAGATGGGTTTTGGATCTCCACTCCTACCCCCATCATTTTTATTGATATATTTGTTTGTTTGGGGTCTTCTGATGCCTGATACCTTATCCGTAGACACCTTGTGATCACACAGGCTGGTGCGTTTCTTCCATGTGGGCTTTGTTTCTTCCCTGCTAGATGGCCGCTTGTTTAGCTTCAAGCCTTAAGACCCCAGACACTATATCTTTTAATAGCCTGGCACCATCAGCTTTCTTCACCACATTTGCTTATGCACACATTTTGTCTTCAGCAATCATGTAGGGAAGGTGTGTGCTCATGTTTTTGAAAGAATTATTTTAATTTTAACAGACCAAGTTTCTAATGATTCTATACACTTGATCATGTCCTTAGGTACGAAATAAATAATAGAATGAGTATTGTGTAATAAATATTGTAAAACAATTAATTTAAGAATAAAATCGAAACTCATATAAAAACAAGATGAACACATGTCAAATGTTTTACTTCATGAGGAAACCATTAAATTATTACAACTACTTTGAAGGAGGATTTTAAAAGCATGCATATATAGGCAATAACAAATGTTGAAATAAATTTACAAATAGATGCACAACTGATCTGTTCAGACATGACAATATTCAATTGCATTTTACCAGACATATTTCATTTACAGTTCTATGAATTAGAACCATTTGTGTTCTAATCCACTTTTTTTTAATCTTAGAGTTTTAAAATGGCTCCAAGACAATGAAAAGTTTCAGTCATCTGGATAGGTTCCCAGACAGGACAGCAGTGTGGTAGGCGAAATTCTAAGATGATCTCCTGATTCCCACCCCTTGATATTATCCCCATGGTTACATGATTATGTCATATTATATGCGACGGGGATCTGACAGATGTCATTAGAGTTCCTAATCAGTTGACCTGAAGATAGACTATCCTGATGGCCCTAACTTAATCATCAGAGTTCTTTAAAAGCAGAAAGTTTTCTCTACCAGGTAGTGGACGTAGCAGTCAGATTTAAAGTATAAGAATGATTGGATGGACATCCCTTTGCTGGCTTAAAGTTAAAGAGTTCATGAAGAAAGGATTGAGAAGACCCTATACTTGCTGAAAGTGACACCCCCCGCCCCTCAACAGCCAGAAAGAGTGAGATTTTAGCCACATAATGTCAAAAAACTGGATTTTGTCAGCAACCCAAATTAGCTGGTCAGTAGACTTTTCTGCTGAGCTTTCAGATGAAAGACTCGTCTAAATAAATATCTTGATTTCAGCCTTGAGATTCCCCGAGCAGAGAACCTTGTCAGGCTGTGCCAGACAGCAGATATACAGAACTAGAAGTTATTGATAGATATCATTTAAAGTTCCTAAATCTGTAATAATCTGTTAAACAGCAGTAGAAAACGAATAAACACATTGATTTTTGTCAATTTTACAGTTATCACAATATTAGTATGTATGCTTTAAATGTTCCAAAAGAAATCTATCATCCACCATCCCGTGAAGATTTCTCCTCTGAAGTTGGTAAGGAATTTTCCTATCGCAAAGTTTCAATGAATGGGAGACCCAAGATCATATTTGGGAGATGAGTTGGAATGGCAAAACCCTCAATTTATTAGGACTGCCTATGCAATCTACACAGAAAGGCATTTCCCAAGTCCATATATCCCTCTTTCCTTTCTGACCAGTCTTTAAAAGTAGAGTTTTAAAGTGAAGAAGCACTGCTTTTAAGTATAGCTGACTATCCATTTTTCTAATCACAGCCCTTCATTGATACATACTTTTCTTCATAAAAGAAAAGAACTTTAAAGCAAAAAAAGAAAGAAAAGCACGTGTGAGCATGTTGACCGCAGTCTACTAGAGCGAACGCAGTTTACTTTCCGCCACCTGTCGAGGAGTTGGAATGAAGGCATAATCATTTGAATTGAGAATCTGAATTAAAGGTGCCAGATTTGACTCAAGGCTTTCACTTTTGATTGGCTGGCGGTTGGGAGCAGGGAAACAGAAAAAGGAAATGCGCACATTTGAGCTGTCTGGTGCCGTGCAGTCTCTATGCAGCACTGACAACCCTCTACTGTTGAACACCTTCTGCAGTTGTGCTGTTTTTGTATGAGCATTACCCGAGGCCAAACAAGTATGGCTGCCCTATGCACAGAGAATATTAAAAAAAATGGAGAAAAGATATAAATGTACAAATACCTCTAAGGACATCATTCATAAAAATAAATGCCTCATTCCGATTTGACTTCCAAAATGATGATCCAATACATGTTATAAAAAGGGAAGTGGGCATTTAAAATTTGTCTGTATATTTTGATTATTCTATAATTATATGTAATAAAAATGATTATTAAATGGAGACATTATCCACTCTCTTTTAAAGTGGACACATTTTGTCTATGATTTCCTTTATGAAAATAAAGCTGCCAAAATAAATTTATTTGACTGACTAGAACTTCTCTTTCTTCTTATTTTGTTTTGTTTCTTTTAAGGTCTGAAAATATCACTTCTAATTTCCTCTACGAATATAAAGCAAGGCTCGTGAGATAGAAATGCTTATGATTAAGCAATTGGTGCCTCAGCACAGCAGTTTCAGCCTTCCAAAACAAACCTAGGGAATTGCTCTACTTTTTAATGGCATGTTTTTAAATGCACTACAGTCAATAGTTGAAAACCTGCCCAGTTATAGACACTATGTACACACAGGTGCTCCTCATTTTTTGTAACAGCTCTGTTCAAGAAAAGCTGATTCTGAAATTAAAATATTAAAATATCCACTAGATAGGTTTTGAATTCAAGAAACTCTATATTGATTAATTTTATAAGGCAAATAATTATGCTTACATACTTTCTTTTGAAAGTAATGTGCCGGACACTCAGTGAGTCTTAAATTATTAGAGTGATAACATCAAATTTAAGAAACAAGGCTTTGAAATGAGAAAAGCTTTAGCTTTTTAAAAATTACAGTTCTGGAAATATTATACTAATTACGATTACCATAATGTAATCATTTTTGTCCATTATCCAAATCTATGTATATATGTATTATTACTAACCCTACTTCAGTATGCTCAATTTAAAATCTTGGAATCTTTAGGAAGAATACCACGTACTTATCAGTTATAATGATGCTGAGATAGTATATAAATGAGGAAGAAGGTATATTCTGTTCATTGATTTTACCTAGACATTTAAAGAAGAAAGTTTCTATGGTTCTTGCTCATGTTATACACACCAATATTAGCACTCCTTTTTTAAAAAAATTATTTTATTGGGGGCTCATACAATTCTCACCACAATCCGTACATACATCCATTGTGTCAAGCACATATGCCATTTGTTGCCCTCATCATTCTCAAAACATCTGTCTCCCACTCTAGCCCCTAATATCAGTTGCTCATTTTCCCCCTCCCTCCCCAATCCCCCCTCCCTCTTGAACCCTTCATAGTTCATAAATTATTACAGTTTTGTCATAAGTTACCCTGTCCGATGTTTCCCTCTGCCCTCTTCTCTGCTGTCCATCCCCCAGGGAGGAGGCAATACTTAGATTCTTGTAATTGGTTCCCTCTTTCTACCCCACATTCCCTTTACCCTCCAGGCATCGCCCCTCTCACCACTGATCCTGAAGGAGTCATCTATACTGGATTCCCTGTGTTTCCAGTTGCTATCTGTACCAATATACATCCTCCAGTCCAGCCAGATTTGTAAGGTAGAATTGGGATCATGATAGTGGGGGGTGGGGGGGGTGGAGCATTAAAGAACTAGAGGAAAATTATATGTTTCAGGGTTGCTACCTTGCACCCTGATTGGCTCGCTCCTCTCCACAACCCCATTAAGGGAGTGTTCAGTTGCCCACCAATTGGCTTTGAGTCTCCACTCTGCACTCACCCACCTTCACAATGATATGATTTTTTGTTCTTTGATGCTTGATACCTGATCCCTTAGACAGCTCATGGTCACACATGCTGTTGTGCTTCTTCCATGTGGGCTTTGTTGCTTCTGAGTTAGTTGGCCGCTTGTTTATCTTCAAGCCTTTCAGACCCCAGATGCTATATCTTTTGATAAGCCTGGCACCATCAGCTTTCTTTTAAGAAAAAAAAGTGATGGATGCAATATATATTTGTGTATTGCCTCTTAGTAATTCCTCTCAGCTATATTGCTGTTGCTCCCAAACCACTGGGATCTCTATGTCCCCCTCATGTTGCTTTTAATTCCCTAGTTGTTCCCCTGTCTATGGTGTTGTATGCTCACTGTTCCTTTACCTGGCCTCATCCTTCTCCCAAGTCCCTCTGGAACTGCTGGTCCCATTGCTTTTTCCTTAGGCTGGCTACCCAGGCCTATCTTATATAGGTAGGCAAAACAGAAATACTGAAGGCAAAACAAAAGTAAAACTACAGATTGAATAAAAAGAGAAAAACTAAAAATAAAAAATTCTAACAAAAAAGCATACATAATTCCACTGACCTTTATGACTATCTCCCCACAGGTCCTTGAGGGTTAGAGGGGGAGGGAGGGAGACTAATTTTAAAACACTATTGAGAAATGGATGTTAAACAAGCCCTGCTCAATACTTGCCCTCCTGAAGGAAACAGAGGAGATATGGGTGCTATAGAAAAGTAAGGTGAAGAAATCAGATGGTGCCCAGCTACGAGAAAGAATAGTGTCTAGGATCTTAAAGCCTTGTTCTCAAACAATAACCATCTCAGTAGACACCAACTAAGCCCACATGAAAGAACCACACCAACATTTGTGGTTCAAGGATTGTAAATTATATAATCCAAATCTAAAGAAGGAAATTGCATCAAAGTTTAAATTGTTGATATTCTGGTGTGCAGAAAGCTTATGGAAAGCAGTGGAAGCCCAAAATACATCTGCAGAATCTGCACAAGAATAAGCCTCCAGTGAGTTCTCTCTGACCATAACGGAGGGATGGGAGAACCTGATTATCAGACAGAGCATATTGGAGAGATGCCAGTAGTAGATTCAAATGATAATTCTTATTTGAATGGTTAAACCCTTGTCATTTGCTTCCCCTTTTGATATAATTTGTGCTTGACCTGGTTCTTAATATTTTCTCAGCTTATTTTCATATTGGAGTTCATCTCTGTTGCATTTTGTCATTGTTGGTAGTGTTCTTGACTCTACATTATGTATTTTGTCTGTTTTTTAGTATAAGAAACCCAAGATGGGCCAATCTACAGCGACAATAACTAGATTAAGGTTTTGAGGGGAGGAGGTATGGCAGGGGAGGTGAGGGGGGTGAGTAATAGGGAGCTGATATCAAGGAGTTTGAGAAGAAATAAAATGTTTTGAAATGATTGTGGTATAACAAAGACTGTTAATATATATTTATGAATAAATGTATGAATTAAGCCAATTACATAGGGGAGGCTAGAGTAGTGGAAAGAACTTTGCTTTAAAACCAAATCTGATTTTAGACCTACATTTGAATGCGGACTGTGCTGTTTGTATAATTTTGAGCAAATCATCTCTATTAACCTCAATTTGTTAGTCAATTGTCTGATATATTTGCATATTGACATACATTAATAAGACTGCATTTTTAAGATAATTTTGTAAACAGTGAAGATTAACATAATGCTTAAAAATAGCATTCATAAGAAGAATTCTATTTGAACATTTTTCACTTAAAGTAATATAGAAATAACAAAAATGAAAACTTTTTAAAAATTGAATCAGTGTATAATAAAAATGATACATTTGTCTCTACTTTAAATTTTATCACCATCATATCAATTTTATTTCAAACATTAACCATTATTTCAAAGCATAATACATTTTAATAAATTTCTTGACAATATTTGCACATTATAATTATTAAATTCTGTTTATCTTACTATATAAATTAAATAGGAAAATCAAACAAAAAAATTAATCATATACAAAATTTTCCTATTAAATAATATCTCCAATGTATCCTCTTCCCTTTTCATCCTTCTTTTTCATCCTTTACACTTCTCACTTGCTTACATCTTGCATTTGTTTATTTTTACATTTCTGGCTCTTCACGAGGTGAAAATCTTAGGAAAGCTGGCACATTGTTTGATTCACGATTTTGACTCTAGTATCTAGACCAGAGAGTCCCTGGGTGTCGCTAATGTTAGCTGTTAACTGAAAGGTTGGGAGTTTAAGTTCATCCAATGGGACCTTGGAAGAAAAGCATAGCGCCCCCCGAAAACCAGTCACTGGAAACCCTATAGCGCACAGCTGTACTCTGACCCACAAGCATCTCCCCGAGTCACGGTCCATTCAGCACCACCTGGGTCACCACTAAATCTGGACCAGAGACCAGCACAGCGAAGTCCTCCATAAGTATGCATTGATTCAATGAGTTTCTTTCTGCCAGATACTGACCTACTTTCAACCTGTTTTCTCTTTTAATTTTCTCATGTGAACCTTTTGAATTAGATAATAACTGTAGGAAAATAGTTAGATTATACTTTCTAGGTGCCCCAATATTTTCAGGAGTTCATTCAAATAGATTCATTAAATTTTCATAATAACCCGATGAGTTCTTTTTATTCTACGATAGAGAAACTGAGGTACAGAGAAATTAGGTGACTTGCCCACATTCATTTACTTAGTGATAGTGCAATCTGAATTTTAATCTGTGGGTCTAGGTTCTATGCTGGTAACTATAACACCAGATTGCCATTCTACACATTAATCTTGTATGTTAGTTTTAAATCTAAGGTGAAGAATCCTGAATGGAAAGAGTATTTTGCTCTTATACATAGATTTATGTTTAGCATTGATTTTTCAGCCCTTCATTAGTCTTTTTAATTTTCCTCCAATTGTTTGAGTATATTAAAAGAGTTGTACAATCATCACCACAATCAATCTTAGAACTTTTCCTTCAATTTTGTACTCATTGCTATTAGCTCCCCATTTCTCACTAGCCTCCCGTGCCATAACCTGATGAAATTATCAATCAAATTTCTGTCTCCTATAAGGAAATCATAGTCCCATCCCATCCCTTTTTACAATAACAAAATAAAACACAGAATAAGCTCAACCCAAAAGAAAGCAGAAAATAAAAACTAGAACAAATTAAAAATGAGTCAAAAGGGAAAATAAATGATGAGATGTTAAAATTGCCTAATTCACCTTCTGATGTACACTATTTCAAATTAAAGTCATTCATTTCCCTCATCAATGGTCCCAGTGAATTCAGTGGAGGCTTACTCATCCTGTGGAATCTGTATGCCAATATTGGGCTTTTGCCACCATCCTTGCTCTTCTGCAAACCCAGTGTTCAGAATTTCAATACATACAATTCTCTTCTCTAATCTCGGATTTTATTACTTACAATCCTTGGTTCACACAGGCTAGTGTGCTTCTTCCATGTGAACACAGCTGGCCACTTATTTTAAGACACGGATTTTAAGAACCCAGATGCTGTTCTTTCTGATGGCTGGGCACCATCTGCTTTCTTCACCATTTTTTAGCATAGAATTTTTTAAAAAACTATCTTTTTATAGTTAGTGATTGATATGCTATATCACAGAATATGATATAGAGGGGAAATCACAGAAGTGTTTAAAACTAACCATATTTAAAGTTTCATAATTACAGAGAGCAAAAGTGAAAAACAGACCCTAAATGTCACTCATTTTCATAGTTGTCATTTTACACATCAGAAACTGAGACCCACACAGGTAAAGGTGAAGTCCATAATCACTCAAAATGTTGTTATTATTCCAATTTAAAGTTCTATCTACCTGGTAGAATGTCATCAAATGAACAATTCAGAGGGGGAAAAAATTTCAGCATCTAATAAATTATAAATGCTTTGTTATAAGTCTATGTACCATTTATTTGAATTGAAAAAGACATACATTAGTAAAAATTTTCTATATTTTCAGTCAGTCTGAAATGATGACACAATTGAATTTAACATAAGTACTTGGTGGTGAGGTTGTTAAATGTCACAGGGTTGGCTCCATCCCATAGCGACAATATGAACAACAGAACAAAAGAGTGCACGTCCAGTGCCATCCTCACAATTGGTCCTGTGCCTGATTCATAACTAATGTAGCCACGGTGTCAATGCATCTTGTTGAGAGTCTCCCTATTTTTCCTACCCTTCTACCTTATCAGATATGATGTCCTCCTCCAGGGACTGGTATGTAAGCATTTAATATCAACATTTCGTATTTTGTCATGGGTTCTCAACATGGTTGCCATTTGTTGTCATTTGTTTGCTCAGCATATTTTATCACTAAGTTCTGTTCTACGTGCTGGACATCACTCAATGTCATTGAGTGATATAGTGACTCTATAAGACAGGTAGAAATGCCCTCTTTGGATTTCAGAGACTAAATCTTTTTTTTAAATCATTTTATTAGGGGCTCATGCAACTCTTATCACAATCCATACATACATCAATTGTGTAAAGCACATTTGTACGTTCATTGCCCTCAACATTCTCAAAACATTTGCTCTCCACTTAAGCCCCTGGCATCAGGTCCTCATTTTCCCTCTCTCTCCCCCTGCTGCCCCCTCCGTCATGAGCCCTTGATAATTTATAAATTATTATTTTGTCATATCTTGCCCTGTCCGACGTCGCCCTTCACCCACTTTTCTGTTGTCCGTCCCCCAGGGAGGAAGTCACATGAAGATCCTCGTAATGGGTTCACCCTTTCCTACTCACTCTCCCTCTACCCTCCCAGTATTGCCACTCACACCACTGGTCCTGAAGGGATCATCCACCCTGGATTCCCTGTGTTCCCAGTTCCTATCTGTACCAGTGTACATCCTCTGGTCTAGCCAGACTTGCCAGGTAGAATTCAGATCATGATAGTGGGGAGAGGGAGGTGGGAGGAAATCTTTAATGCAGCAAGAAGCTTCATCTTTCTTTCACAGAGCTCCTGGTGAATTTGAACTGCTCACCTGGTGGTTGGAAGCCCACGAAGTAACACACTATGCCATCGGGGCTGCTTATGTGATGAAAATAGAACCAGGCACATCAACACATAGCACAGAACAATTGAGAGAAAGTTGTTCCTCACAGACGAAAAGCAACTGCAACATTGTAGGAGGGGGGAAGAAGCTCACCAAGGCTGAGGAACAGCAGGAGGGTCGGTGTGACCGAAGGGAAAGAGAAGGTCATTGAGAGGAAGAGAAGGTCATTGCGAGGAAGAGATGGGCATTTAGAGGAAGAGGCAGTCATTGAGAGCACTTCCGGGGCTTTTGTCAGAACATTGGATTTTGCTCTACAAGGGGGAACTATTCGGGTTAAAGGAGTGTCAGACACTGAGTGGTCTTGCCAGTCCAAGCCGAGTTGGATGAATCTGACCTTAGAGTTTGCAAGTAAGTCTAATGAACAAGAAAGCATACCATTGGCAACCCAAATGATCAGAAATGTTGTGGCAGAAAACAAATGGACGCTGATGGATCGTGGGAGCTGAAAAAGGTTCCTAGAGGCATGAGCTCCTGGTCCTAGAGATCAGAACCGGAAAAAGAAGAAGGGAAACAAGACGGGAGTACATGCCAGGAAGCACATGGGAGCCAGTTCAGAATCCAGAAATGTCAAGAGAAATAGACCAAGGAACTTAATTTAACAACTGTTTCCAAATCACCGGAGGGAATTGCTTTCTTACCTTCCTTGATGGCCAGTGTGTGGAGCGTAGCTGGTACCGATTGCTTCTGGCTTAGACCAAAGCTTCAAGAACTTCTCTGTAAATAAGGTGAACGTAGAATTCCTAGAGTTAGAATCTGCGAGGGAAGAAAAGCAGGACACCTCTGCTCTGCCACAAGAGATGCCAGGCAAAGAGGAAATGTAGGAAAAATTACTACACTGAGAATCCTCGGCGTCAAATACTTTGACCCCGACTCCCCCTCCCAGTGTAGCGCTTGCCTCCACATACCTGGAGGAATATTATTTTGATTACATTCCCTATTTATACAAACATCCAAAGCAGTCGCTCATCCATAACCCGAAGTGGATGGATGTGGCGGCGGGGGTTGGGGCGGGGGGAAATGAAGGAAATTTTAAAATACTTCAGAGGAAAAAAAAAAGAGTAGGGTAACAACACGGAAGGAGAATTAAATTCAGCATCAGATTGTTCATCAGCAAACCTTTCTGCTAGAACCCAATGAAATGATAGCTGAAAAACTGCAACAGAAAAAAGATAGTGAGGCTATTTTTACATCCAGTTCAAACAACCAGGTATGGGTTAATGTACAATAGCAGCCTTCTGCTCGTATATGAAGACTGAAAAACAATCATATATTTACCCTTTATAGAAAAAAAGAGGGAAAACCCTCTTCAAACATTAATAATCAAGAGTTCTAAAAAAGAAGATGAGATGGGTTACAAGGACATTTCTGGATATATCCAGAAAACACTAAATTATCGGAAAATGGAACACCTCCTGCACTTGGTAATCATTCTTTTTCGATAGGTCGGAGTTAAGGATTTCTTTCGCTCTAAGTCCAATCATAGTAATTATTTCTGCTTTGAATATTATTTATATAACTATAACACTTCAAATAATGTTTGTGATTTTTACTGTATATAACCAACTTATAAAAAAACAGGGAGTCCTGGTGACACAGGGGACTAAGTGTTGGGCTGCTAACTGAAAGGGTGGTTTGGACCCGCCAGCCGTTCAGCAGGAGAAAGGTTAGGCAGTCTGTCTCTGAAAGAGTTACAGCCTCACAAACCCTATGGAGGAATTCTACCCTATCCTTAGGGTCACTATGAGTTGGAATTCCTGGAGGAGCTTTTATTTTGCTTGTCATTAAAAAACACAAGGAGAAATATAAGTGCTAAACTGAAATATAAAATGTAAGCTTACATTTTATCCTAAAACAGTCTAGTCATAAAAATCAAGGTCAATTCCAGGAAACAAATTAGAGTATAACTGACAGAGTGTGCACAGGGTTTTGCACTTTCAACTGGCCTTGGGACCCCCAGGAAGGCACACATGCAGGCTGCTGAAGACCCTGAGAGTGAAGCCCAAGATGCCCACTGAGAGCTTGTTTGTCCTTTCCAGAAGACAGCTTAGAGATGCCGTTTCAAATCGGGTGTTACCAACTTTTAGCGGATTGTGAAACAAAATGAGTAAACTCCAACCAGGATTTTAAAATTAATTAGAATATTGTAGGATAGAAAATGCAAGTGTGTACTCCATAAAGTAAAGGTATGTGCAGTTTTATGAAAAACCCCATTCCCCCCCAGGGTATGCGTATATGGGAATGTTCATATAGGGGTGGTGAATGCACCATGTCTTACTGATAATCTCACCCCACACAGCTTGCAAAAATGATCTTACGAAAGAAATGATGTTGTGTGCAGCCATATTAGTGGCTAAAGAAACACAAGCTCTAGTAGTGCCTACTTCAAGAGGGCCATTTGGAATCACATAAGGATCGGACATGCTGTGTTCAAGAATCCAGTTAGCCCCAAACACTAGTTACAAGCCAGGAATGCTTTCTCAGAGGAAGCGTTTGTGTTAAGGAGGTTGTTGAGTGTCAGAATGGAAAGAAATACTGTTTCTTCTGTGGGCTTTCTTGCAGTCTGTAGAACACCCTGATTATCACAGAGTCCTTGAGCCAAATTGGACCTACTTGGTCATAAGGATCTTTTTGCGGAGACTTTGTCTTGCAAGCTGGAGAGTCTTCTTTTACTTGGAAAACCACTGAGAGCTGGCAGCCTTTGGGGCCACCTAGTGAAAGGGTCAAAGTGGGACACCAAGTGTGGTAGAACTTGCCTCCAGAATCACAGGGCCTCACGATACCGTTTTATAAATGTCCCCCTCCCCACTTCTTCGTTGCCCTTGTGCTTTGGGTAGGTCTCTTATAAGCAGCATAGAGATGGCATTTAAAAATACATTTTAATAATAAATGGCTTTTGAATGAGAAATTTACATACTCATGTACATTTACATAATGCCCATTTTTACCATATTATTTAATTTTCTGTTCTTCCTACCAATCTCATATTTATTTAGGACTAAATTTTGAATTAAATTAAATTATGTTAGTTCACTCAACTAATGCCAGTGAAACCTGTGAGAGCCAGAACTCAACAGGAGTGTCTCATTTTTTTCCTGACCTTGTAAGGTTTATCTTTTGCTTTGTTTAACTTTTGACAGAGTTTGCTCCAGTTTTCTGTTGTTCATTTTAGTGGAAAATACTTGAGTTTCCCTTCTCTAGTAGGTTTCTACCTTATACCATTTGTGTCCTTCACTGGTTTTGCTGTATTAGAAACCAAATTTTCTTGCTATTAGCAAATCCAACTTGATCTCAAGTGATTCTCTTCTCTGATTAGTTGAACAGCCTTCACTTCTATTCTTATAGATATTCTTGCTGCTGTTTCTCATATCTGTTCAATGAATTCTGAAATTCATCACCATGGACAGTCTCCAACAGGGTGTAAATTTGGATTTGATTTCCAAGGGCAGGTTGGGAGATACATTCATTAGATTGTGATAAAAATGGGAGATGGTTCTTAGAAGAACAATGGAAAGTAACAATGTCCAGGTAAAGGAAGGGCAGTGTTCTGAAGCTAGCACAGAAACTGGCCAGCCAGGCAGAGTAGAAACCATAGGAAGAGAGAAGAACTAACTTCAGAGTTTCTAGTTGTTGTTGGTAGATGCCATCAAGTTGGTTCCAACCCACCAGAGACTTGAAACACGCAGAATGAAACAGTGCCTGGTCCTGCACCATGCTCAAAATTATTTTGCTTGAGTCAAGTGTAACCATGGTGTCAATCCAATTCCTTGAGGGCCTTCCTCTTTTTGGTGCCCCTTTGCTGTACTCAACAGGATGTCCTCCTCAAGGGACTGGTCTCTCCTGACAAAATGTCCAAAATACGTAAGACAGAGACTTGTCAACCTTTCCTCCAAGGAGTACTCTGGCTGTACTTCTCCCAAGAGAGACTGATTTGTCCTTTTAGCAGTCTATAATTCTCTCAATATTCTTCTCCAGCACCACAATTCAAATGCATTGATTCTTCTGTGGTCTTCCTTATCCGATGTCCAACTTTCACATGAATATGAACAACTGAAAACACCCCGACTTGGATCAAGCTCCTCTTGCTGCTGCTTCCATCAGCAGTGCTCGCTGTATAGTTGGAGCCTTATGTTGGGATGGTTTCTGCTTAGTCTTCTGGTTCTCTTAGACAGTCTCTGTTCTACTTTTGGACTCCATTTCCCCCAGACCAATCCTCTATGGCATCATAAATCTCCAATAGAAACTATGAGATTGATTTGGGGCTTTTGGATCCCTTCGAAGTTGAGAATTTCTACCACAATGGTAATAGCAATTTTCCTAGAGGTTTATCTTCTATTTCTGTATTTATAGGACTTTAGCTGCCTGGAATAAATTTCCCAGTGAAAAACAGCCAATGATTCTGGATCAACTCCACACACACAGAACAACCCCGACCCCCGCCATAATCACCTTTCTAAAGGTCTACCTAAGCTTTTTGGAAAGTAAGACATCTTAGATACAAGAAACACAGGTGTTTGCCTTTGGGGCATCTGAAAATTCATGATGAGGTGGAGTTTGAATTTTAAATGTCCATATATGCCAGCTAGGAGACAAAACCAGGGGAAACTGCATGTCTGAAGACAGAACAGAGACACCATTGTATAAACGAAGGGCCCACAAATAGCAATCCTTTCAATGGGTTAAGTAAATAAAATTCTAGCTAATTTTTTCCCCTTCCTCAGTCTTGATCATTAGGCAGGATTCCTAATGATAAGTCAGGTATTGCATAAGTGTAGGGTAAGAATATACGATGGGCTGGAAAAAAATCCTGAGCATTTATATGATGGGCTGAAATATGTGATGGGCTGAAAAAAATCCTTAGCATTTATATGATGGGCTGAAAACATCCGGAGCATTTAAAGCTATCCTGGTAATTTCCTTAACTGCTTAGAAAAAACAAGTGCCCAAAATTCTTGTATTCATTGGCCTCAAACTCCAGCTTCAAAGAATAAGACCAAGGGACATAAACTTGTAACAAAATAAAATTAAAAATTGCAAGACAATCAAAGCAGTAAGCTCTTAGTGAAAGTGAGCTTAACTAGCATGGAGCAGAAGCAAGCCTGTGAGAAATGTGTATCATTAGACATACACAAAACGGAATTGACCTACAGGAAGATTGCACTAATCGCACACAAAGCAAGATGTCGGGGAAAATGAAAGGTAGATTCACTTGTTAAGAGTGCTTCACTTTTAGGGGGATGTAGTAAGTTGTAGATCTTATTGGAGTTTCTCTCTAAAGCAGTTGGAAGAATGCCATGGAGGCAATATTCAAAGACCTTAATGCTGAGGGAGAGTTACCAACATGTACGAATGACAGCACGCTTCAGATAACCAAATGAATCACAAGGAAGATAAGCAGAGTTTGTCTGGTTCTCTTCACATAATATAAAATTTCAAAATACCTGTGGGGTAAAAATTTAACTTTATCCAAAGAATGTCATCTTTTCCTTGGTTCCTAAAAGATAACTCTAAACCCTTGGAATTTCTTGAGTAATTTAAGTGTCTTTGTTACACTTCCTGACAACACCTGAGAATTAATGCCACTCCATTTCCCAGTATTGCCACTAATGGTGTTATGTTTTAGACAATAAATGGGAATAATTTACTATCCTTCCACCACTCCACTCCAAAGGCTGTCGTTCTAGAACATTTATCAAACTATCACTGCCTTCCACCAATCTGAAAGACTTGTTATATGCCGCTGAGTTACCTCCAATTCAGGCAACCTCATGGGTGTCAGAGTGGAACTATGCTCCATAGGGTTCTCAGAGACTTTTTTTTCTTAAGTAAATCACAAGGCCTTTATTCTGAGGTTCCCTTGGGATGGATTTGAATCACCAAGAACTTCACTTCACATTTAATAATTTGGAACTAAATCTTAACAAATCTATTTTCTTTACGTTTCCTAAAGCTTCATTGTTTGAAACCTTTTCTTGATTTCCTTTTAATTCAGAGTTTTAAATAACCTCGCATTATCTTCCTTATTTAAAGATGCAGATGTTTGACAATGTAGCAATGTAAAAGCAAACTCATAGTGGTCCTATGGGGTAGAACAGAACATCCCCTGTGGGTTTCCGAGGTTGTGCTTCATAGGAACAGAGCACATCATGTTTTCCCCCCTGAGACCATGACCTCTATTTAACAGCCCAGTGCACCACCGAGTATGCCACCGGCCCTCCTTTCCTGTAGCCAGATACAGTACAAAATACCAACATATTTTGGTGGGGAAAGATAATACATAGGCTATCTACCAAAGACCAAAATAAAAGTTTAGAAATGGTAGCAAACTGAGATAAACCCTATTATTAAAAGAAGAAAACTCATATTAAAAAAACAAACAAACCTGTTTTACTGTTTTCTGTCAAATTGACTCCAATTCAGAATTGCCTTAGTCAATATGTCAGAACTTCCCCCTTAGGGTCCTAGATTGAAAGGTTTACAGGAGTAGTCACCAGCGGGTTGGTTCAAACCAACTGACCTTTGGGATGGTAGCCAAACCCTTTGCATTGTACAAAAGCTTATAGAAACAAATGAATAATAATAATAAAAAGAAACAAATGAATAATCATAAATAAACATCTGCCAACATGAACCACTATTGAATGATTTGCATTTAACTGCTAACATAAAAGTTAGCAGGTCAAACCCACCTAGCAGTACCACAGACATCTAGCTAATCTGTTTCCATTAATGATCAAAGCCAAGAAAAGAATACAGAATAGTTCTATAACACGTGACAGAAATGAACCCAACAGTAAGAGATTTGGGGTTTTGGGGTTTAATAGGTTTCTACCCTACTGGGCTTGCTTTGATACCCGAGTAGATTGTAATCCATAATTACCGAAGTGGCCAAGTCTCCTTTTGGGTATGTGTGTTAGTCTGGGTAGACTAAAGAAAGAAATCCATGGACACTCATAGGTGTATAAGAAAGAGGTGTTTTTTTTTTAATTCATCATTTTATTGGGAACTCTTAGAAATGTCATAACATTCCATAATTCAAATAGATCAAGCATAACAGTACAATGGCTACTACAGTTTCAAAACATTTTCTTTCTTCTTTTTTTTT
>NW_022103918.1:7093916-7104824 GCF_000313985.2 Echinops telfairi | reverse complement strand
CAGACTTGCAAGGTCAAATTCGAGTGGGAGTGGGGAGGAAACATTTAGGAACTAGAGGAAAGTTGTATTTTTCATCGTTGTTACATCGCACCCTGACTGGCGAGCAGTTGACTATTGAGAAAACATCTCAACCCAGTCCGATCAAGTCCATAAGTCTGATATCAATCTATAAAGTCCTCTTCAGACTCACGAAACACATGCAATGACTCAGAATGCAGGACGATCACAGGCCAGTGGGTAGAAAGAAAGTCTTTGGATCCAGTGGTGGTATAAGCATCTCAGCCCCGGCAGGGGTCACTATGTGGCTTTTCTTGCTTCAGAGGTCTGGTGGGATCAGGGTAGGTCCATGTGATTTCTCCAATTTAGGGCACTAGATTAGTTCCATTACCTTGTCAGTTACAGTGTCTCCCAGCGAGTGGCAGAGAGAAAAAAACGTCTCTTGCCTCTAAGCAGGAAGTACTGGAGTTCTCAGAATCCTCAGGAGAAGGCCTCGCTCACACAGAGGCTTCATTGGCTATGATCTGATTGGCAAGCTAGACTCCACCTTTACACACTTAATCCTCAAATTGACAAATTGTGTAACTACCACGGTATGTTTTGTAAAAAGGTATATCCCGCTATGATGAGAAAGGAAAGCCAAAGGACATTTTAAACGGTGAGAAAAAGGATAAGTCATTTAGGTTAGACTGGAGTAGTTCAATGTTCTCTGAAACAGATTTAGCTTCAGTTAGCGACGAATGGACACATTTGATTTTGTTATTATTGATCACATGAAAACTGGTCTGGTGAGGAGACCATCACTGGCACACTCTTGCCTTTCTTCTCCCAGTGGAAAGAAAAACCAGACAGATCTTTTCCATTCTACTATCATCTACCTATTGGTAGCTACTGAATACTGTTCATGTCAGATAATCCTTGATTGCAGCTCTGATCCCCAAGCGATGATCTTTCCCTGGAGAATCGAAGATACAACGAGCCTTGCCCACTGAAAATTTTTAAAAAGAGCTTTTTGAAATGAGTCAGAAGAAAGAAATCAGGATTAAAAGCGAGTGGAGCTTGAGTGAATGGTCAAAAATATAGTTAAATGTCCTGGCTGAAGTTTCCTATTATTTGTAACTTTATATTGATAATACAGGGCCATTGTGAACTTATATTTTTCATATTATAAATAAGCAACTACCAAAACAGTTTTGCAACAGTAGCTGCTGCGATCACTTGTCATTAGTGTTTATTAAGAGCAGCTTGCTGTATAAATATTTCCCTATGAGGTTCTTCTATATGCATCTATGGGTGGTGGTATCCCCCCAGTGAGTTATCTCTTCTACTTTGCACTTTAAAAAGATTCAGTAAATTTTATTTAGCTAGAGAACATTATCTAATCAAACTCTCTAGTAAAGTCTAATGTCAATCTAATAGCAGTCAGCTGATATGGAAATGAGCACTTCTGATTTCTGAATGGCTGTACTGCTTCAGTCTTCCCAGCTTTTGTGCTTTCTGAGAGCCTTCCCTTCCCAACCCTTCGTCAATTAAGATTCAGCTTACTAGATGCTAGCAACCTTCTAAATACTTTATCTGCATTGCTACGTTCGGCCCCACAGCAGCACTGTAGGGTGCCTCCACTCTCCACTTGATATCTGAGGAAAGTGAATTTATCGGGGTTAAATAAGTATTAATCCCATAGCTAATACATGGTTGTAGTGACCCTAGTAGCTCCTTCTGCTGAATTCTAAATCTCATGTTCTTAACCCCTTGGTTCCTAATCGTTTGGCAATTTAGTCACCCAATCCCAAACATAGATAGGTATAGATAGGGATCCCTGATGGATGTTCTTACATCCAAGGTGAAGTATACTGAGGATTTGGACTAAAAGTACTGGCAGTGGGAATGAAAAGTAAGAGACTTGGTACACAGGATTCAGTGATCTTTGGATGAGGGGTTGATGCACTGGTCAAGGGTGATTAGAAGAACTTGACTTGGTTATACTATTAACTAAAATAGACCACCTAAAACCCCTTCAGGCCCTTGAAGGAGGAAGATAGTTCTGTTTGGACAGAAATCTCAGTGTCTGTGACATATCCAGGCAGTATCCCTATAAAGAGTTCAACAGGATCTTAGTGTGGTCCTGAAAATAAGTTGGAGTCATGAAGGTATAAGAAATTAATGTGTAAGAGAAAATAAAAATCAGACTAAGAATATTCCTTTTCCTCAAAAAGTAGGTGACTGGATACACATATATAAAATAATGCAAAAGGTAGCTACATCAAGCTGTATACCTACTTTTCTACTTGGAATACATATTAATTTCATAACAAACCACAAACCCCTTAATTTATTTTATCTAAAAAAATGAATTGCTTTCACGTTTTGTAAAAGTCCACACTCAATTTGATGTGCAAACCAATTGCCATCCTGACAACACTCATATGAAATAAATTGCTTGGGGTTGTAAGAAGTTTCCGGAATCGTGGTTGGCTTTGCACTGTTAAGGCACAGCGAGTCTGTTCCATGCAGAAACGGGAGGCCAGGGTTGCGCCACATGGAAGGGGATGCGGGTAGTCAAGTAGGAATAACAAACCTCTTTTCCATTCCGTCCATCTATCTCCAGGGGCCCGGGCTGGGTGGTGAGTTATGAGTTGTGCTGCTGACTGCAGGTCAGTCAATGTTTGGAGCCCAACAGCCCCTCAGATGAAGAAAGATGGATGGGCTTTAAATTCACAGCCTCGGAAACTCAACGGGGCAGTTCACAGGCTAAATATGCCCTAGAGAGTGGTTCTCACCCTTCCTCAGGCCGCGACCCTTTAAGACAGTTCCTCCTGTGGTGACCCCCACCAACCATAACGTTATTTTCGTTGCTACTTCATCACTGTCATTTTGCTACTGTTATGAATCAGGCGACCCCTGTGAAAGGGTGGTTCAACACCCCCTCCCCCCCACCTCCAGGGTTCGCGACCCACAGGTGGAGAAGCGCTGCCCTCCCTATTCGGTTACTGAGTCAGAACTGACTTGATGGCAGTGAGTTTGATTTGGGTTTGGGAACAATTCCTTCTGGTGTCTCGGTTTCTAGTGCCCGTCTTATTTCATTTACTCACTGATATTTACTTAGGATAAGGTTGTTTTTCTTGAGGGGAGTTTCCATAAGAAAATCTATATGAGATTTCTGATAAATGGTAACATTTCATTCTTTTTACTTCATGTATATTCAGTTAAAAAATAATAGAAAGGAGACAGGAAAGAAAGACAGCGAGATTGAGAGAAAGAAAGAAAAACACTGAAGGAATCTGATCTAACTCAAGGAGCGCTGGCTAAATCGCCAAAAGCCACAAAGCATTAACAGAGTTATTAAATTAAATAAAAGCATGAAAACGGTTTTACTTATACTCCTTGGCCCTATGTGCTAATCTCTTTTAATTGTCCCTAGCTACACATCAATTTTGAGAGTTCACGATGAGAAGGATGGAAAATTCTTGACATGGCTAGGTAATAATCTGCTTGCAAATTGTTCACTTATGTCACAAAAGGGGAAAGGAGCTTGCCCCAAGTACTGCATGCTGATGTGCTTTCCTCTGGCTTTCCCCACAAACTTGAGCCCAAATTGCTCACATTACTCCACAGAAATGTCACAGAATGTCTGTGCAAGTTCATTTTTATGGATTTGCATGAAAAGCTTGAGAAACTCAGCCAGGAAACAGTCTCCTTATCATGCTTACTCAAGAGATAACTTTCAGAATTCTTTGGCTATTAAAAAAATAAAGCAAAGAAAAACGTCACAATGCCTTTTTGAACATGCAACTGTCGGATAAATGAAGACTATTTGTTGACTGAAATAAAAGGCACCAGGTGAATGTGATGCTGAAATACATCAACAATCTAACCTTTTGTAGCTGATTTCTGTTGCGAACAGAGTGACTTGAATTAAAAATGAACCTCTATTCTCTAATAGCTATGATATTTACGTAAGACATACTCAACAGAACAATTGAAATTAAGAATCTGTCCCTAAAATGAATGGGCCAGCTTTTCCATTGTAAACAAAGCCTGAAGTTCTCTGTTACCACACTGACTGCATGTCCCGCAATGTGAATGGTTTAAGAGTACTTCAGGACCTAGTCCTTCCATTTTTCATGGATGATAGAAATAAGAGTAATACCTCAACCATGACCCATATCTTATAAAGTGATGACAGCCAGACTTTAACCTAGGTTCATAGCATTTACATTTGATGATATTTCTAGTCTTGTGATTTCTTTGGGATTGATGCATGTGTGGGAAGCTGACTGACCATGTTCAACAATTATGGGAGTTGTTCAGTTGTTGTTCTTGCCAGATGCCTTCAAATCCATCTTCGACTAGTGGAAACCCCATGTGACAGCATAGAATGATCTAATAGGAGTTTCTAGGTTGTAATCTTTATGAAAGCTTCCCTAGTGATGTGCTGGTTAAGTGATGCTAACTGCTAAGTGAAAACTTTGATGATTCAAACGCATTAGTCACTCCATAGGAGAAAGATGTGCTGCTGTAGAAATTATTCCCTTGAAAACCTGATGAGACAATTGCATTTTGATTGATAAGGCTTGTGTGGGTCAGAATTTACATGACAGCAACTTTGTTTAGATGCAATCTTTATGACAGCAGACAACCTGGTCTTTCTTCTGCAACACCCCTAGATGGTTTGTAATGATCAATCTTATGATTAGCAGCTGAGCTCTTAAATACTGTAACCACTAGGGTTTGTTATGCATGTGCCTAGTGCTTGATAATGAAATAATGTCTTTATTCTGAAAAAAAAAGATCTTCCTTCAGATAATCAGCTGAAATAAGAAAATTTTAATTTAACAATATCTGTATAAGCATTTGATGTTTTCTTTCCATGTTGAGATCAGTTTTATTTAATTTACCATTAATAGCCTCTTTCAAAGCACAGTACCCCACTTATGATAGGTACTCACTGGAGTTGTGTTAACTACATGAATTAAGAGAGGATCTGAACAGTTACAGGATGTAGACTGTGGCTGCTATCATTTGTTTCCATCAACCATGAATTCCTCATCAAAATGTTGAAGCATGCTGTGATAGTTAGGTTCATTGTGCCAACGAGGCCTCCATAGGAACATGTGGGCATGGTTTAATCCAGTTGCAGCTTGATTAGAGGGCAACCAACTGAGATAAATACTTTGTGCTGCCAGCATCCTGTCTCTCTTCCTCACTGGTGATTAGACCAGCGTGCTGCCGCCTGAACGAGTTATTTGCCTCAACTGTGTGCTGCACTACCTGTGGGCCAAGTCCATCCATGGGTAGTGTCCCTAGAGCTTGAGGCTCCTTCAGAATGCCCAAGGCTGGAGGATCTGCTTCGCTAAACTCCTGAGCTACTGACTGTTGCTGCCCCACCCTACTGTCTGCTGCCTTCGTCAGGCTTTGCTTATCTTGCCCGAGGGAAGACTCAGGTGCCTGCTTCCTTCACCTTGGATTAGCAGCCCGCATGAGTTGAAGGGTCTTCAGTATACTAACTGTTCCACAAAAGTGAGTTGAACTGAGCCCTCTGTACTGCTGTGTGGATTAATTAGCTGTTATATACCTTCTCACTGTATAAATCTATCTAGATCAGTGGTTCTCAACCTTCCTAATGCTGTGACCCTTTAATACAGATCCTCATGTTGTAGTGACCCCCCAACCATAAAATTATTTTCATTACTACTTCATAACTATAATTTTGCTACTGTTATGAATCATAATATAAATATCTGAAATGCAGGATATATTTTCATTGTTAAAAATTAAACATAATTAAAGCTTGGATTATACTCATGTATAAGTCGAGTTTTTCAGCACATTTTTAATGCAGTTTTGTGGTAAAATTAGGTGCCTTGGTTGATATTTGGGTAGGCTTATATTCGAGTATATATGACAAAAACAATATGCAATTTCATATTGTGAAATATTTATTTATAATTTACAAATAAATGAATTTTGTCTTGAAGCATGGTGTAACATGGGTAACAGTCTTCATGCTGAGTACTCCTATGTGGGCGTATCTGCATGTGGACAGACCTGCCTGGAGATGGATAGAGGAGTGGGCTCTCCGTTCCTAAGACCATTGGAAATATGTGTTTTCCGATGATCTTAGGTGACTCCAGTGAAAGGGTCATTCAACCCCCAAAGGGGTCGTGACCCACAGGTTGAAAAGCACTGATCTAGATAGATAGATAAATAGACAGATATCTAGATAGATATGATCATGTGTCCTGATTTTGTTTCTCTAGAGAACCCTGCATAATATACATGCCTACTCCAGAAATAAACATAATTTAATAGAATGGAACTCTGGAGACATTTAGGAGGTAAGTATGAACTCTGCTAACTACTTGGGTGACTTAATTACCATATTCACCATCATCAAGTCAATTTTGACTCAACAACCTATAGGACAGAGTAAAACTGCTCCTTCGGATTTCCAAGACTATAAATCTTTTGGGAATGGTCAACCACATCATTCTCCTGCTGAAGGCTTTCAATGTCCTGCCTTACAGTTAGTAGCTTAATGCTTAGCCTTCTATGTCATCTTGGCCTCTTTAGTAGAAATATAATGTTAAGAAATACAAATATATTTCTTTAACATGACATTTTCTAAGGGAGCAGTATGTTTGTTTTTAACTTATTATTATTATTATTTAAGATCAGTTAATTGGGGCTCTTAAAGCTCTTATGACAATCTACACATCAATAGTATCAGGCATATTTGCACATATGTTGCCATCATTACACCATTACATCATTTACATTCTGTTTGAACCCTTAATATCAGCTCCTCATTTTATCCTCCCTCCCCTTACCACCCTCGTGACCCCTTGATAAATTATAAATTATTATTATTTTCATATCTTACACCGACCACTGTTTCCCTTCCCCCCCAGTTTCCTCCCCACTCTTCTCCCCGGCCCCCTGCTATCGCTATTCCCATTTCTGAACCTGAGGGGTTTATCTGACCTGACTTCCATGTGTCCAGGTCTCTTATCTGTACCTGTGCATATGCTTCAGCCTAGCCCACAGTGAAAGGCAGGATTGGGTCATGAGAGTGGGGGGTGAGGAAGCCTCGAGGAATCAGAGGAATATTGTGTATTTCATCAGTGCTATACTTCACTTCACCCTGGTTGACTCATCCCTTCCTTGTGACCCTTCAGTGACAGAATGTATCTACAGATGGGTTTGGGGTTTCTGCTCTGACCCCCCTCATTTTCAATAATGTGGACTTTTTTCGTTTATTTGTTTGTTTTGGGTCTTCTGATGCCTGTTACCTGATTCTGTCATCACCCCATGATTGCTGCACAGGCTGGCGTGCTTCTTGCTTTCTCAAGAAACTCAGAAGAGTTTCAGATCTATTACTTTTAACAACTTAGACAGATGACTCTATCTCACTGGACCTCTGTTCACAAAAGTCCTGATCTTATTTTTAAGAGTTTCCAAAAGTAAACTTCCCACTCTCTACATTGTCTTTCAGTGAATTTTATTTCTAGAAAGGCTAAATTTGTGATTGAAGACAATGGAGCTTGAACCTTTAAGATCCATTCACTGGTATTTCTTTGAGCAGAAAACTTCTTGTAATAAAAGCATTTTGTTTTATTTTATACAAGCCACAGAATTTTTTATTATTGTTTCGTTTTGTGTTTGCATTTTGTTCAGGAACTGAGTTGAGTCATTTTATGACCGTTAGAAGATCAAAATTGTTTTTGAATTATATTTTACTCATTGCAGAGACATGTCCCCTCCTTGTGAATCAATTGCATCTGATAAAAATGCACTGTCAAAGTTGTTAACTACTGATGTCATCATAGTTCGTTGGTAAAATAGAACGAAAACATATTCCTTCAAGTTTAAGTTTCCAATGACATGTTTAAGTTTGTGTTTTAATGACTTCTGTTTGCCTTTACACAAGAAGGTTAATTTTCTAGAAATGGTAAAATGCATAAGATGACTGTAAAATTTGAACTTTTTGGTGTTTTTTGCTTGGCATTTATTGAAGTGAGTAGAAATTTTGTTGGCTTATTTTAACATGAAATTTAAACATTAGCAGGCAAACATTAGGAACTTAACATGGAGACATTTTGTAGGAAATTCAGCTCACTATATTTTAAAATATAATCAAATTGCATCTCACTCTAAAATTACTCAACAGATTTTTTTATTTTTAATGATTACCCTTCAGAACTTTTGTGAGGGTTGGTTATAAAAACTTTTTTTGAGACGTAGTACACACAAAAAAGCTTCTAATCCTATTAGTAATCAGAACAAATTTGGTAATATTAACCAGTGATATAAAAGCAATGGTAATTTCAGTGAAAAGTATGGTAGATTTTCAATCAGAAGAGTTTCAGATCTATTACTTTTAACAATTTAGACAGATGACTATCTCACTGGACCTCTGTTTCTTTAACTATAAAGTGAGACTGTTGATGCATTCATTCATGGGATTTTGTTATTAAAATGTGTTTTGAGATATAAACATATTTTTTAATTGTAGATCTATACACATGATAAATCTTATTTAAAGATTGCATATGCTAGTACCACAAGCACAATTTCACAATAAATGTTACAGCAGTTCAGAAGAGGAAGCAAACAGCTTGTACTGGCAGGAAATGTTTTCAATGAAGTACATTTAAGGTTCATTTAAACCCCAAATTAAATTAGGCAAATTATGGAAAAGCACTGCTTTGATTATACTTATGAACAAAGTCCCTTTCTCACCAAGCTAACAGTGTAGCTTTTTTCCTCCCTTCTCTAGATTTACACTAACTGAAACCATGTCTAGACTTGAAAACATAATTTGAAATTAAGCATTCTTTTCCTCACTCGAGATGTTGGTGTGCACCACAGACAACAACAGTGCCCAGTCCTAACTGTGCCATCCTGACAATTGTGGTTATGTTCCAGCCCATCGTTGTGGCTACCATGTCAATCCATCTTGCTGAGGGTCGTCCTGTTTTTTGCTGCCTCTGGACTTTTCCCAGCTACCACTAGAGATAGGATTGCTTATTTCAGCAGGAAGTGTGATGCAGGCAAGTGATCAGCAGAGTTGAAGAGAGAGTGACCAGCCACGGATTGGATCTAAGACCCAGATCAGCCATGAGATATTAATCACGTTGAGTCCCGATCTGTGGGGTGCAGAATGCATCTTAATAGATCACTGGTCATTTAGTTGTCCTGTAACGTTCAGTCAACTCAGGTCCCTTACAAGGGAAATTTGATTTAAACTCTTTTGTATAGTTCTTAATTGAGACACACATGTTCAACTGGAATTACTAAAATGATTGAAAAAGGATATTCCACTTTCATTTCATTGTACAATACAATTACAGATTCCTTTGACCTATTATTCATTTATGTATTCTATTTTTCTAGTAAACAAAATTTTGCGTACATTTAATCTCTCTTGAAAAAGATTACTGTTATTTCATTATTTCACTAATGGCATTCCTATAGATCTTTATTTATTTTAATTTTTAAATGAAAAGCATGTCTACATGTATACGTTTTCTTCCCTTTTCTAGGTATATTATTTTGGAAGGAAATAGGTATATTTTATAAAATCCCTTTATTTTTCAGAAGAACTTTATAGACTATGTCAATAAATATGCTATTCAAAAGTAGATGTTTGATCAAGTTCCTGATTATGAAAGGTCAAAAAATAAAGAAGGTAGAAATTTATCAATACATGTGCCAGACTGCTCTTATTTTTGTAAAATGTACTTTTATTTCGATTTCTCTCAGAGGAAGCTTTCAAGTCTAGTAGACCTGGTATCTGACAGACCTGGTTGGACTAGTGAGATCATTGTACACTGTGCTGTATCTTGATATATATCACTGTATAATAGTTTAATCCCTCTAAACCTCATTTTACTCATTTATTTATAAAATGGAGACCTTATATACATCCTGTGAAAATTAAAATGAGGTAATAAAAATCATATACATGTACCTATGGACTCAATAGTGGTGGGTTCGGTTCTATGATTCCTTTTTCTATAAGTGCATTTGGTTATGTATACACACACACACACACACACACACACCATATGAAATAACTGCTCTTATTTGCTTTTCAGTCAACAAATTTATTTTGAATATGTTCGCGTTTGCATGTATAGCAAAATCAATAGAACACAAGTACTTGTATTAAAGTTAGAGGAAATAAAAGCAAGATATAAATAACTTTAATGTGTACTTTTCATGAGAAAGGAGCTCTTGTGGTGCAGTCAGGTAAGCATTTGACTGCTAACTGCAAGGTTGGCTATTCCAGGCCACCAGCTGCTACACAAGAGAAGGATGAGGCTATGTGCTCCTGTAAAGATGTATCGCTCGGAAAGTCAGTCTGGGAGGGATATGAGTCAGCATCTACTTGACAGCAGTGGCTGGTGTCCACGAGACCAACCATAAGAGCCGTAAGAAATATTATTTTTTATAAGTTCAAGGAAAGAGAATTGCTCTCAGGCTGGATCAACAAATGTTTCATTAGCCCATTTTCATATACTTGGTAGAGTTTTGCTAAGAATTCAATTACTATCTGAAATTATTTTTAGCCCTTTCCAATCATGTCTTGTACATAAAATCCACAATATTTGTGAATAAAGTTACTTTATGAGGCAAACAAAAATACAGAAGACTCAGTAAATTTTAATTTCAGATCAACAATAATTAGTATTAGTAAGGGATCATTATTGTAATATGAGGAAGCATCCCAAAGTTTGTGAGAAGAAACCCACTATCTATCAATTCTCTGTTTCTACATTCTTTTTGAAGCTCCTCTGTAGGAGTATGCCTCAAATGTTGCAAGTATTGTAGGAGACAGTATTAAAATATTTAAAATTTAACCTAGAATCCTCTTTTATTTTTTAATCATTTTATTGGGGGCTCATA
>NW_022103918.1:7091493-7092746 GCF_000313985.2 Echinops telfairi | reverse complement strand
CTACCTTAATACTAAACCTATAAATATATGCACAGAGATCTATTTCCCCATCCTCATATATAAATATATTTACATATGTACATGCATTTATTTAGACCTCTATAAATTCCCTTTGCCTCCAAGTTCTTTCCTCTATTTCCTTTTAGTTTCCTCTTGTCCCACTATCATGCTCAGCCTTCATTTGGGTTTCAGTAATTCCTCTCGGTTACTTTACATTTGATCAAGCCCTACTAGGCCTCCTACACCCTCCGCACCACCGATTTGGATCACTTGTTGTTCACTTGTGCCTGGGTTTATTAACACCACTTCTTTTCCCCTACTTTCCCCTCTCCCATGACATCCTGGAACTCTTGGTCCCATTGTTTTCTCCTCCAGATTGTTCAGCCAGCCTATTTTATTTAGACCGACCTGCGGAGATAATAACATGCACAAAAACAAGACAGAACAAAACAAGCAACAAAAGAAAACAAACAACAACAAAAACCAATGGAAAGAAAAAAGAAAGAAAGCAATGCCTGAAGATAGTTCAAGGACTGATTGTTGGCCTTTAGGAGTGTCTTCCAGTCGAGTCTGATGGGTGCCATTCCTTGGCCCTAAAGTCTATTTTTGGTGTTCCCTGGGGACTTCATTGCTCTGTTCCCATTCATTGCTCTGTTTCCCTTCATTGCTCTGTTCTAGTGTTTTGCCTCAGTGTGGTGGGATCAGATTGGGTGCAATTCCCACACTGTGTCTCCAGTGTTATCCCCGGTTGGGCTATGGGTCAATGAGGGATGTCTTGTCTCATAGTGGGATCAGCCATATGGTCTTCTCTGTGGATTGGCTGTTTTGAGCGGGATATCATCCTCAAGGCTTGGTGAGCCAGGATGTTCTCCACTCTCTCTTCCTCCCCCTTCATTTGCTTCCATGTGCTCTGCTCAGACATGTCCCTCTCCCTGAGCTGAAGCTTCAGTGCTGTTCTCTGAAATAAATTCTTCTGGGGGGTGGGGCAGGTGTCCGCGTAGTTGGGATTGGGGCCAGCTCCTAAGACCTCTCCACTGGTTCCCTACTTTATGCCAGTATGTTGCATTCACATCTTGGAGCACCGGGGTGAAGTCTGGTCCTTCTTTCCTTGTGGAGATAGAAACAATACCCTTCCCTTGGGTGGGTTAGTGCCCTGTTCCCCCTCTACCCATTTTTTTTCTCCCCCCACCCCCTTTTTAGTTGGCTACCATATGTATCCCTGGATTTGGTCTGGCCCCTACCATACTACCCGG
>NW_022103918.1:7082270-7091024 GCF_000313985.2 Echinops telfairi | reverse complement strand
AGAGTTCCTGTCTCCCCACAGCCCCTCCAACACTTGCTGCTTTCTGACTTTTTGAATTGGGCTATCTTTGAGGGTGTTAGGTTGTATGTAGTTGTTTTAATTTGCATTTCTCTTATGACTAATGATTGGGAATATTTTCTCATATGTTTATTGGCCATTTTTCAGAGAATCTTTTTTTATTTTGGAGTAGTATTTCAAGGAGAATAAAAGTCAAGATTTTAGATTCAGTTGCATATTCCTTCCCTCAAATGCGAAATAATAGCTATATAACTTACCAGTATTGGTAGGGATTCTAAGGGCTCTATTTCTTCGGTGCAGTTGCCAGGACAGCCTGAAGAAATTCTCACTATTGTGGTGGTCATCATGAATATGGTTCAAGAAACAGGGCCATCTCTCCATCTTTTGGGATCGGAGTATAGAATGACATTCCTCGTTGTTCTGTGGTTGTGCTCATTCTGGCCAGAGGACCGTGAGTAGAAGTGAAGTGTGTTCCTTTAGAGCCAGAACATTCTATTGTGATTGAGTGGCTTTGAGCATTCTTTCCACTTTTTCAGCTGGTAGCATTTGAGACAGTAGCAACTCAGTCTGACTGAGATCCAGTGTAGAAAACATGGAAAGCCCAGACCACTCTGTGATAAATATGACATGAAAGCGAAAACGAACCTTTGTTATTATAGTCCACTACAATTGTGGGTTTAGTTATTGCTGCATCACTTAGTTTATTGAGGAATTGGCACCTACAAAGGGGCTGATTTGTAACAAATAACCTAAAAAGTGTGGCATTGGCTAGGACACTGCCAGGGAAAACTGATATTTCAGGCTATAAGGATAGCAACCCACACTATTGAAATAATTTGGAAGGCAGATTGGCTACCTAATGAGCTTCTAGCTTACAAAAAAACAATATAATGTTTGTACCATTGTTGGTTGCTGCTGTCTGCCTATAGCAATCTTGATCATAGAAAATAGCAGACTGGTAAACAAGTAGAAAAGCAGGAAGTTGGGAGAGAGCACAATTTTAGGGAGAACCCTGATGGAGAACCCTGGTGGTGCAGTGGGTTATGTGCCGAGCTACAAAACATAAGATCAGCAGTTCAAACAAGAAAAATTGCTCTTGGGAGTAGCAGGCAGTCTCCTCTCTACATGATATGCCCTAGCCTAGGAGTCAGCACACGGTGGCTCCCAAGCCACCTGTAGCTCATTGAGGATATGGCTCCAAAACAAAATGGAAAAACCTCAAAGGATATTATTCAGATAATGGTGATTTATAAATATATGTATGGCTAATTTTTAAATTGGCATTGAGTGACAGGATTGGCTCTTCCATCTGAAAAGTTTTCTGCCCCCTGCTTTAGCCTAATCAGCTAGTCATACAAACCAAATCCAACCTATGGATATCAAGTTAATTCGAACTCAGATGGACCCCATAGGACAGAGCAGAACATGCTATAGAGTTTCAGAGTCGGTAAATCTTTAAGGATGCAGAATGCTTCACCTGTCTTCTTTAGAGCAGCTGGTGGGTTTGAACCATTGATATTTTGCTAGCAGTCCACTCTTTAACTCACCTCACACGGTTTCAGGTTAAGTGCTGGTTAATGAGAAGAAATAATCTAGAAAAAACTCCAAGCTTTGATAGCTCTTAGAGTCTAATGATTTAAAATAAATGTAATTTAAAATAGATTCTATGTGACTCACCAAAATGTACATATATGAGGAGTCTTCCAGGTCTGTTGAAAAGAATCCATTATCATTTTATCCAACCTTTCCACGAAAATTTGGAAGCCCCTTTATACACAGAGGGACACCATAAATATGTCCCTCATCAAGGCAAGTTTGCCAGAGTGCATGGGAAGAGAATTTAGCTGTCTTCATGGACATTGAAAACTAAGAAATCCTAGTAAGTTTGTGTGCCCCTATTAAATGCTCAAAAATGTCCTGAACATTATTTCATGTAATAGACATTGAAAGATGTTCTCATTTTTATTGTTGGCTAAAAGTGCTTCTAGGAATAGGGACTATTCCTTACAAGAAATAAGAGATTGAGTTTAATGTAATAATTTTCTTTCCAGAGGAACTTAGAGTTTGTTTTCTTATTCAGTCTCTCACTTTCTTGGGTTTTTTACTTCCCACACACTATTCTCATATGCATTACCTACTTTGCTTCTGGAGAATCCTTGGTTTCCCCTGCCCATTTGGAAAACAACCCAAAACAAAACATAAAAAAACCCCAACTCTTTCTTAGGGCCACCCTGTTGCCTTGCTCAGCTTCTCTCAGTTTCAACCACCAGAACACATTTTGGAATTATCTCACTATAATAGTCCAGAAAGATGTCTTAAATTAGGATCCTACTGTGGTTTAATAACTGGCTGCAACCGTAGAAAGAATTGTACAGCAGACGAGGAACAGTATTTTGATCCGGCCAGGTGGCCTACTTTCTTATTCATTTGCAAATGAAAAAATGCATTTGTTTTCTGAAAGGTAGTTTTAAATCCTGCAATGTCTAGCCTATCCAGCTCATGGTGAGGCTACCTCAGGTGGTTTGTTTCTAACTGTAATCTCGGTGGAGTAAAGCCCTGGAGCCATCCAAGAGCCTTAAATTATCTGAATCCTTTGTACACTGCAAAGGAATCTGTTACCACCCACCAACTTCTGTGTGAGTGTGGCTTTAACAAACCCACTGGATGGCACCTAACAACAACAACAACAACAACAACAACATACGTTTTTCAAAGAAACTGTACTCCCCAAGACCAGTTCCTGTTTGGGACAGGAAAGTTCTTTCGGCACTAGGGAGTTCAGAATGGAGAAAAACACTGTTCATTGGTCAGTTCACCAAACAATTGAGTGTCTTAGCGTGGATAGAGGAAAGCAGTAATGAGCTACAGAGCCATGAATAAAATGTTTGCTTTGTTTCACAGGGGAGAAAAGCAAATACAAGAGATTTGCTTTTCCAGGTTTATTTAATAAAAACAAACAAAACACCATAGCATTTGAAATTTTAAAACAGAAGAAATTGATATTCAGAATTATTTCTAAGATGTTTTTGCTCTTTTCACATTGCCACCCAGTGATTTTTGCCATTCGCATGCATGGCTGTTTCCTTGTTCAGGCAGATTGACAGTGTAGATAAGGTGCTGTGCTGGTGTGAACTGAAGAGTGGATGGGGAGAACCCACCCAACCAGACAGAAGAACAAAACCCGTGATCAGCTTCCATAAGATTGCAGCCGAGTAAACCTGATGAGACAAGTCTATTCTGTCGCACAAAGTCACTATGAATTGAAATTGACTTCACAGAACTTCTTAGCCAAGACAATATTAAGCCTAAATTCATGATTTTTCTAGGCTTAGCATGTTAATAAAATATTTGAATTCCAAATCTTACTTCATTGGTTTTAAGTTGTGAAATATAAGTTAGGGATCGTCAGTCGATTTGACCAGTCAACATCAGAAATTAAAAACTCACATCTCGTTGGATGTAAAACTCAGATTTTATATCATTAGAAATGGATTGCAAAAAAAAAAAAAAAAGAAATGGATTGCTCAGATCCTGATAATCAGAAAACTTTATTCTGTCAGCACAGCTGATGTTAATGAGAAACTGGTCTCGTTTAGTATATTTCTTTTTTGCCAATCCCTTAATTCTCTTTATTTATAATTCAGACAAGTGTATTACACAGGAAGCAAGGATGAGAATGAGTTGGGAATACTTTATTATTTAGCATATGAAATTTTAAAAAGAGACAAAACATTTTGGTAGAGTGTTATAAAAATGTTTAGCAATTTATTTTTATTCAAACCAGTTATACTCTTGAAAAGATGTATAACAAATGTTAAATTTATGAATTTCTATTAATACCTATTGTTATTATTTTAATCTTTAAAATATGAATTTCAAGGACCTTCTTTCTATTTTTCATGGTTCCATGGCTTGTGGCATCCATTATCTTGATAGTAAGAGAAATCAAGGGAAAACGGAACAAGTCTTGACTGGCATCAGGAAAATACCTGTGTTAGCTTTGGTAGACTACAGAAACAAATTTATAGACATTCATATGTGTACAAGAAAGAGCTTTATATACAAGAGCAGTTGAATCTTGAGAAAACGTCCCAGCCCAGTCCAGATCAATTCTATAAGTCCAATATTAGTGCACATGTCTGGTACCAATCTATAAAATCCTCTTCAGACTCACAAAACACATGCAATGACACTGAATGCAGGAAAATTACAGGACAGTGGGTGGAAGGTCTTGTGGATCCAGTAATGGTGTCAGCATCTCAGCACTGGCATTGGTCTCCATGTGGCTCCTCTGGCTCCAGAGCTCTAGCTTAGCTCCATATGTCTTGTTCACAGAGATGTCTCGCAGGAAGTGAGTTTGTGTCCCACCTCTAACGAGCTATTTATCTCCTTAGCACCTCCAAATGAGGTCATCAAACTGCGACCTGATTGACAGACTAAACTCCACCCCTTCACTCTTAATCCTCTCAAATTGACAATAGGTTATGTAACTACCACAATACCCCTTGAATTTACTTTTCCTCTCAAAGGCCAATCAGAAACAGATAATCCTGCAAAGTCACCTCTAAGTGAGGTAATCAATCATGGGTAATGACATGATGGAATCACCACCACAAACTTTAGCTGATGTTTCAGAGAGTGGAGCCAGATTTGAAAGGACAGATTTGCAATAGCCACATCCTAAAGAGACTAATTTTAAACAAATGAACAATTAATTAATTTAGATTAGGGATGTTGGAGGTGAGGGGTGTAGAGGGCTCTTTTAAAAGTTGCTTTCTCTTTATTTTTTTAAATTATTGTTCCTCTATTTTTCATTACAAAAGTGGTACATGAACATTGTGAAAAAATTAGAATCTGAAAAAAATTAAAACATAAAACACTAAAGAAAACATACAATTCCAGGAAAGAAACAAATGGCTGTTATAGCAGTGAAGTAAAAGGGAATACTTCACTGCTATAACAGCATCTATATACACACACATACATATATATACATATATATACACACATACATTTATATACATGTATATAGTGGTTTTTAAGAAAAAAATGTAATTTATAGTTATAACTTATTACTACTTTCTGTTATTTATTTTGTGAATATCTTTCCATGTTAGAAAGTACATTAAAATCCAACCCCACTGCCATTGAGTGCATTCTGCTTTTTGAATGCCTTTAATAGCTGGTGGATAGCATTTGATTATGTGCTTTTATCTTTTATTACTTAACCAAGTCCTTTGAATGGGACACGTAGGTTGTTTTCAACATTTTTGCTCTTCCAAACAGTCTGTGGTGGAAATCCCAGGTCCACAATTTTATGCATTTAAGCAATTAAATTAGTGATAAATTTTAAGGGAAAACAAGCTCATTAAACAGTTAGACGATCAGATCTGAACTACATGGACAAAATTACATAATAGAGGCTAGCACTGCTGTTTCTTGTGTGTATTTTTTTTTGTGTGTGAGTAAAATCTTTAGCATCATATCATGTAGTTGATATTACTCTTTGCCAAAGGCTGACTACATATACATTGTCTTAATATGCAAACCTTAGTTCGTCCTTGCCACTCAAAAATTTTGAACAGGCATTTGAGAAAGATGTTATTAATTCTTTTTCTCACTGTTGTTATTGTGAGGTGCCCTAGAATTGAAAAACCTAGAAGTCTATTCACAGTGGCCTAAAAGGACAGAGTAGAATCTCTCGATAGGGTTTCTGAAACTATGAATGAATCTTTATAGGAGCAGATGGCCTCATCTTTCTCCTGTAGAGCAGGTCAGTTTGAACCAACAACCTTGTGGCTAGCAGTCCAATAAACAACCCACTGCCCAAGAGTTGTTTCCAATTCAGTGCAACTGTACATATGACAGAACGAATAACTGCCAGCCCTTTCAGTGTCAAAATAGTCTGTGCTACATTTGAGCCCATTGTTGTAACCATTGTATCCATCCATCTCACTGAGGGGCTTCCTCTTTTTGGATGACTCTTTACAAAGCCTGATGTTCTCTGGGTGTGGCCCTTTCTGAAAAATCCAGAGTAAGTGAGACAAATTCTTACCATTCTTGATCCAGAAGAGGATTGTACTTATAAGATAGATTTGCTTGTTTGTCTGGTAGTCCATGATATAGTGATGTCGTGGTTATTCATTGGGCTATGGTATGCAAGGTCAACAGTTCAAACTCACCAGCTCCTCCAAGGGAGAAGATGGGCTTTCTAATCCCATAAACAAGTACAGTCTCAGAAACTCATGGAGGCAGGTCTTCTCTGTCCTATAAGGTCACTATGAGTAGGCATCCACTTCATGGCAGAGTTGATTTGATTTTTGTTAAGGTCTTTTCAGTATTCTTTGCCATAATTCAAGGCAAATTTGCCATAATTCTTTGCCATTGATTCAAGGACATCAATTCTTTGGTCTTCCACATTCGTTGTCCAGCATTCACATGCCTATGAGGCAATTTTTAAAGCTACGGCTTAAATATGATGCACCCGAGTCAAATGGACACTTTAAAGAGTTCTTTTGCAGTAGATAGATATTAGTATCAGAAATCCTAAGAAGTACTTTTACTCTGTTCTATAGGGTTCCAATGGATCAGAAGGGACATGATGGCTGTGGATTAGTTTGTTGTGGCAGATTTAACCAATGTAATATGCGTTAGGCTGAGTTGACTAGAGAAACAAATCCAGAGACACTCATGTATGTTTAAGAGAAATCTTTATAACAAGAAGTAATTATATATCAAGCAAACATCCCAGCCCAGTCCAGATCAAGTCCATAAGTCCTATGCTAGTTCATAAATCCCTCTTCAGACTCACACAGCCACGTGCAATGATGCAGAATACAGGAAGATCACAGGCTGGTGGGTGCAAAGCTGTGTGGATCCAATGGCGATGGCCGCATCACAGGGTTCCTGCAGGTCTCAGTGTGCCTCATCAACTAAGGTTGAGGTAGAGAGAGAGGGGAGCCAGTCTTCAGAGAGCCATTTATCTCTGTCCCCTGTCTAAAGGAAATCATAAAGCTGCAACCTAATTGACAGGCTAAACTCCACCATGTTTTCTTACAGGCGCCATGTTGACACCAAAAACACTAACTATCACACAATATAACATTTGATTTCTTCATTTCTGCTGCTTTGATGAGTACTGATTATAGATAAAAGTAATCTTTTCTTCATTTGCAATGATGTTGCTTATAGTCTTTGGTACTTTTAGCAAGCTAGTTTGTGTCATCTGCATAGCTCAGGTTGTATAAGCCTTCCTCCAATTTTGATCCTGCATTTTTCTTTATGCAGTCCATCTACTTGGATTATTTGCTTAGCATATAGATTAAATAATTATGGTGAAGGGATACAACCCTGACACAAACTTTCCCCAATTCTAAATCACAAAGATTCCCATTTTCTATCCAAACAATTGCCTCTTGGTCTATGTATATATTCTGCATGAGCAGAATTACGTGTTCTTGAATTCCCATTCTACACAATGTTATCCCTAACTCATTACTGTTCACACAGTCAAATGTCTTTAAACAGTCAATGAAACACAGGAAATATCTTTTTTGATGTTCACTGCTTTCAGCCAAGATCAATTTAACATAAGTAATGATATCCCTTATCTCATATTCTCTTTTGATTCTAGCTTGGCTTTCTGTCAGTTCCTTGTCAATGCACTGTTGCAAACAGTTTTAAATTCCTTCGAAGAAAATTTTACTTGCATGTTATATTGATGATATTGTTCTGTTGTGCATGCATTCTGTTCTACCACTTTTCTCTGGAATGGACACAAATGCTGGTGTCTTCCTGTTGGATGGCCCAATAGTTGGCTTCCAAATTTCCTGGCATAGAGGAAGGAGCACTTCCAGCATTGCATCCATTTGTTAAAACATCTGAGTTGAAACAGCCATTTGTTCAAACATCAATGCCTAGAGCAAGTTTTTTGCCAGTGCTTTCTGAGTAGTAGCTTGACTTCTTCCTTCAGTATCATTGGCTCTTCTTCATATGCTACTTTATGAAATGGATGAAGGCCATGTAGGTGTTTTGGACAGTGATTCTGTATATTCCTTCTATCTTCCCTTGATGCTTCCTGTGTTATTCAACAGTTTGCCCATAATAAACAAATAAATCAATAACCCATATTATCAAATAGATTCAGACTCATAGTTACCCTATAGTACAGAGTATAACTACTCCCTGAGGCTACTGACACTGCAAATAGTTAACAAAAATAACTCATCTTTCTCTCTAGTTTCTAATGGATTCAAAACACCAACTATTGGGTTAGTGTTACAACTCCAGGCTTTATTTTTCTATTCAATTCATTCACCCTGAGAAACTCTGAGCCTATTCTATCCTTTAGTTTTTAATTCCATCCAGGTCTTTACACACTTCATTTTTCTAAGACTACTGTGTCAGTATGGGTAGACTAGAGAAAAAAAATTCCAGAGACACTCATATGTGTGTAAGAAAGAGTTTTATATCAAAGATTGATAAAACATCCCAGTTCAGTCCAGATCAAGTCCATAAGTCCAAAATTAGACCATAAATCCAATACTAGTCCATACATTCTTCTTTAGACGCATGCAGCGCTTGCAATGATGTTGAAGGCAGGGTGATCACAGGCCAGTGGGTGATATCTTGTGGCTCCAGTGGCAGTGGAAGCATCTCAACACTAAATACCAGCAGTGTAGCTCCATGTGGCTTTTCAAGATGGAGAGAGAGAGAGCGAGAGCGAGAGAGAGAGAT